>NC_092020.1:21835287-21922141 GCF_042242105.1 Pempheris klunzingeri | reverse complement strand
GCACGTGTGAGTATTCCACCTCCAGACCTGCTGGGAAACAGTTACTGATCACTTTTAAATGTGTAAGTCGGCCTGAAAACATGTGGCAGCCAAACATGTGGGTTGGGCCAAAAACGCTGACCCCGGGGGTCAAGGAAATGGCCGTTTTGGGGAGCCGACGCAAAACTGCCTCTTTTTTGCCTCATCCACCTCCAGACCTGCTGGAAACAGTTACTGATCACTTTTAATGTGGTAAGTCGGCCAGAAAACAAGTGCAGCCAAAACTGTGGAGGAGGGGGATTGGCCAAAAACGCTGACCCGGGGTCAAGGAAATGCGCTTTGGGAGCCGACGCAAAACTGCCTCTTTTTTGCCTCATCCACCTCCAGACCTGCTGGAAACAGTTACTGATCACTTTTAATGTGGTAAGTCGCCTGAAAACAAGTGGCAGCCAAAACAGTGAGAGGGGATTGGCCAAAAACGCTGACCCCGGGGTCAAGGAAATGGCCGTTTTGGGGGCCGACGCAAAACTGCCTCTTTTTTGCCTCATCCACCTCCAGACCTGCTGGGAAACAGTTACTGATCACTTTTATAGGTGGTAAGTCGCCTGAAAACAAGTGGCAGCCAAAACAGTGAGAGTGGGGATTGGCCAAAAACGCTGACCCCGGGGTCAAGGAAATGGCCGTTTTGGGAGCCGACGCAAAACTGCCTCTTTTTTGGCCTCATCCACCTCCAGACCTGCTGGGAAACAGTTACTGATCACTTTTAATGTGGTAAGTCGGCCTGAAAACAAGTGGCAGCCAAAACAGAGTGGATTGGCCAAAAACGCTGACCCCGGGGTCAAGGAAATGGCCGTTTTGGGAGCCGACGCAAAAACTGCCTCTTTTTTTGCCTCATCCACCTCCAGACCTGCTGGGAAACAGTTACTGATCACTTTTAATGTGGTAAGTCGGCCTGAAAACAAGTGGCAGCCAAAACAGTGGAGGGGGTTGGCCAAAAACCGCTGACCCCGGGGTCAAGGAAATGGCCGTTTTGGGAGCCGACGCAAAACTGCCTCTTTTTTGCCTCATCCACCTCCAGACCTGCTGGGAAACAGTTACTGATCACTTTTAATGTGGTAAGTCGGCCTGAAAACAAGTGGCAGCCAAAACAGGAGTGGTTGGCCAAAAACGCTGACCCCGGGGTCAAGGAAATGCCGTTTTGGGAGCCGACGCAAAACTGCCTCTTTTTTGCCTCATCCACCTCCAGACCTGCTGGGAAACAGTTACTGATCACTTTTAATGTGGTAAGTCGGCCTGAAAACAAGTGGCAGCCAAAACAGTGAGGAGGGGGATTGGCCAAAAACGCTGACCCCGGGGTCAAGGAAATGGCCGTTTTGGGAGCCGACGCAAAACTGCCTCTTTTTTGCCTCATCCACCTCCAGACCTGCTGGGAAACAGTTACTGATCACTTTTAATGTGGTAAGTCGGCCTGAAAACAAGTGGCAGCCAAAACAGTGAGGAGGGGGTTGGCCAAAAACGCTGACCCCGGGGTCAAGGAAATGGCCGTTTTGGGAGCCGACGCAAAACTGCCTCTTTTTTGCCTCATCCACCTCCAGACCTGCTGGGAAACAGTTACTGATCACTTTTAATGTGGTAAGTCGGCCAGAAAACAAGTGGCAGCCAAAACAGTGAGGAGGGGATTGGCCAAAAACGCTGACCCCGGGGTCAAGGAAATGGCCGTTTTGGGAGCCGACGCAAAACTGCCTCTTTTTTGCCTCATCCACCTCCAGACCTGCTGGGAAACAGTTACTGATCACTTTTAATGTGGTAAGTCGGCCTGAAAACAAGTGGCAGCCAAAACAGTGGAGGAGGGGGATTGGCCAAAAACGCTGACCCCGGGGTCAAGGAAATGGCCGTTTTGGGAGCCGACGCAAAACTGCCTCTTTTTTGCCTCATCCACCTCCAGACCTGCTGGGAAACAGTTACTGATCACTTTTAATGTGGTAAGTCGGCCTGAAAACAAGTGGCAGCCAAAACAGTGGAGAGGGGATGGCCAAAAACGCTGACCCCGGGGTCAAGGAAATGGCCGTTTTGGGAGCCGACGCAAAACTGCCTCTTTTTTGCCTCATCCACCTCCAGACCTGCTGGGAAACAGTTACTGATCACTTTTAATGTGGTAAGTCGGCCTGAAAACAAGTGGCAGCCAAAACAGTGAGGGGTTGGCCAAAAACGCTGACCCCGGGGTCAAGGAAATGGCCGTTTTGGGAGCCGACGCAAAACTGCCTCTTTTTTGCCTCATCCACCTCCAGACCTGCTGGGAAACAGTTACTGATCACTTTTAATGTGGTAAGTCGGCCTGAAAACAAGTGGCAGCCAAAACAGTGGAGGAGGGGGATTGGCCAAAAACGCTGACCCCGGGGTCAAGGAAATGGCCGTTTTGGGAGCCGACGCAAAACTGCCTCTTTTTTGCCTCATCCACCTCCAGACCTGCTGGGAAACAGTTACTGATCACTTTTAATGTGGTAAGTCGGCCTGAAAACAAGTGGCAGCCAAAACAGTGGAGGAGGGGGGATTGGCCAAAAACGCTGACCCCGGGGTCAAGGAAATGGCCGTTTTGGGAGCCGACGCAAAACTGCCTCTTTTTGCCTCATCCACCTCCAGACCTGCTGGGAAACAGTTACTGATCACTTTTAATGTGGTAAGTCGGCCTGAAAACAAGTGGCAGCCAAAACAGTGGAGGAGGGGGATTGGCCAAAAACGCTGACCCCGGGGTCAAGGAAATGGCCGTTTTGGGAGCCGACGCAAAACTGCCTCTTTTTTTGCCTCATCCACCTCCAGACCTGCTGGAAACAGTTACTGATCACTTTTAATGTGGTAAGTCGGCCTGAAAACAAGTGGCAGCCAAAACAGTGGAGGAGGGGGGTTGGCCAAAAACGCTGACCCCGGGGTCAAGGAAATGGCCGTTTTGGGAGCCGACGCAAAACTGCCTCTTTTTTGCCTCATCCACCTCCAGACCTGCTGGGAAACAGTTACTGATCACTTTTAATGTGGTAAGTCGGCCTGAAAACAAGTGGCAGCCAAAACAGTGGAGGAGGGGGATTGGCCAAAAACGCTGACCCCGGGGTCAAGGAAATGGCCGTTTTGGGAGCCGACGCAAAACTGCCTCTTTTTTGCCTCATCCACCTCCAGACCTGCTGGGAAACAGTTACTGATCACTTTAATGTGGTAAGTCGGCCTGAAAACAAGTGGCAGCCAAAACAGTGAGGGGATTGGCCAAAAACGCTGACCCCGGGGTCAAGGAAATGGCCGTTTTGGGAGCCGACGCAAAACTGCCTCTTTTTTGCCTCATCCACCTCCAGACCTGCTGGGAAACAGTTACTGATCACTTTTAATGTGGTAAGTCGGCCTGAAAACAAGTGGCAGCCAAAACAGTGGAGGAGGGGGGATGGCCAAAAACGCTGACCCCGGGGTCAAGGAAATGGCCGTTTTGGGAGCCGACGCAAAACTGCCTCTTTTTTGCCTCATCCACCTCCAGACCTGCTGGGAAACAGTTACTGATCACTTTTAATGTGGTAAGTCGGCCTGAAAACAAGTGGCAGCCAAAACAGGAGGAGGGGGATTGGCCAAAAACGCTGACCCCGGGGTCAAGGAAATGGCCGTTTTGGGAGCCGACGCAAAACTGCCTCTTTTTTGCCTCATCCACCTCCAGACCTGCTGGGAAACAGTTACTGATCACTTTTAATGTGGTAAGTCGGCCTGAAAACAAGTGGCAGCCAAAACAGTGGAGAGGGGGATTGGCCAAAACGCTGACCCCGGGGTCAAGGAAATGGCCGTTTTGGGAGCCGACGCAAAACTGCCTCTTTTTTGCCTCATCCACCTCCAGACCTGCTGGAAACAGTTACTGATCACTTTTAATGTGGTAAGTCGGCCTGAAAACAAGTGGCAGCCAAAACAGTGGAGGAGGGGGGATTGGCCAAAAACGCTGACCCCGGGGTCAAGGAAATGGCCGTTTTGGGAGCCGACGCAAAACTGCCTCTTTTTTGCCTCATCCACCTCCAGACCTGCTGGGAAACAGTTACTGATCACTTTTAATGTGGTAAGTCGGCCTGAAAACAAGTGGCAGCCAAAACAGTGGATTGGCCAAAAACGCTGACCCCGGGGTCAAGGAAATGGCCGTTTTGGGAGCCGACGCAAAACTGCCTCTTTTTTGCCTCATCCACCTCCAGACCTGCTGGGAAACAGTTACTGATCACTTTTAATGTGGTAAGTCGGCCAGAAAACAAGTGGCAGCCAAAACAGTGGAGGAGGGGGGATTGGCCAAAAACGCTGACCCCGGGGTCAAGGAAATGGCCGTTTTGGGAGCCGACGCAAAACTGCCTCTTTTTTGCCTCATCCACCTCCAGACCTGCTGGGAAACAGTTACTGATCACTTTTAATGTGGTAAGTCGGCCAGAAAACAAGTGGCAGCCAAAACAGTGGAGGAGGGGGATTGGCCAAAAACGCTGACCCCGGGGTCAAGGAAATGGCCGTTTTGGGAGCCGACGCAAAACTGCCTCTTTTTTGCCTCATCCACCTCCAGACCTGCTGGGAAACAGTTACTGATCACTTTTAATGTGGTAAGTCGGCCCTGAAAACAAGTGGCAGCCAAAACAGTGGAGGAGGGGGATTGGCCAAAAACGCTGACCCCGGGGTCAAGGAAATGGCCGTTTTTGGGAGCCGACGCAAAACTGCCTCTTTTTTGCCTCATCCACCTCCAGACCTGCTGGGAAACAGTTACTGATCACTTTTAATGTGGTAAGTCGGCCTGAAAACAAGTGGCAGCCAAAACAGTGGAGGAGGGGGATTGGCCAAAAACGCTGACCCCGGGGTCAAGGAAATGGCCGTTTTGGGAGCCGACGCAAAACTGCCTCTTTTTTGCCTCATCCACCTCCAGACCTGCTGGGAAACAGTTACTGATCACTTTTAATGTGGTAAGTCGGCCTGAAAACAAGTGGCAGCCAAAACAGTGGAGGAGGGGGGATTGGCCAAAAACGCTGACCCCGGGGTCAAGGAAATGGCCGTTTTGGGAGCCGACGCAAAACTGCCTCTTTTTTGCCTCATCCACCTCCAGACCTGCTGGGAAACAGTTACTGATCACTTTTAATGTGGTAAGTCGGCCTGAAAACAAGTGGCAGCCAAAACAGTGGAGGAGGGGGGATTGGCCAAAAACGCTGACCCCGGGGTCAAGGAAATGGCCGTTTTGGGAGCCGACGCAAAACTGCCTCTTTTTTGCCTCATCCACCTCCAGACCTGCTGGGAAACAGTTACTGATCACTTTTAATGTGGTAAGTCGGCCTGAAAACAAGTGGCAGCCAAAACAGTGGGATTGGCCAAAAACGCTGACCCCGGGGTCAAGGAAATGGCCGTTTTGGGAGCCGACGCAAAACTGCCTCTTTTTTGCCTCATCCACCTCCAGACCTGCTGGGAAACAGTTACTGATCACTTTTAATGTGGTAAGTCGGCCAGAAAACAAGTGGCAGCCAAAACAGTGGAGAGGGGGATGGCCAAAAACGCTGACCCCGGGGTCAAGGAAATGGCCGTTTTGGGAGCCGACGCAAAACTGCCTCTTTTTTGCCTCATCCACCTCCAGACCTGCTGGGAAACAGTTACTGATCACTTTTAATGTGGTAAGTCGGCCAGAAAACAAGTGGCAGCCAAAACAGTGGAGGAGGGGGGATTGGCCAAAAACGCTGACCCCGGGGTCAAGGAAATGGCCGTTTTGGGAGCCGACGCAAAACTGCCTCTTTTTTGCCTCATCCACCTCCAGACCTGCTGGGAAACAGTTACTGATCACTTTTAATGTGGTAAGTCGGCCTGAAAACAAGTGGCAGCCAAAACAGTGGAGGAGGGGGATTGGCCAAAAACGCTGACCCCGGGGTCAAGGAAATGGCCGTTTTGGGAGCCGACGCAAAACTGCCTCTTTTTTGCCTCATCCACCTCCAGACCTGCTGGGAAACAGTTACTGATCACTTTTAATGTGGTAAGTCGGCCTGAAAACAAGTGGCAGCCAAAACAGTGAGGAGGGGGATGGCCAAAAACGCTGACCCCGGGGTCAAGGAAATGGCCGTTTTGGGAGCCGACGCAAAACTGCCTCTTTTTTGCCTCATCCACCTCCAGACCTGCTGGGAAACAGTTACTGATCACTTTTAATGTGGTAAGTCGGCCAGAAAACAAGTGGCAGCCAAAACAGTGGAGGAGGGGGGATTGGCCAAAAACGCTGACCCCGGGGTCAAGGAAATGGCCGTTTTGGGAGCCGACGCAAAACTGCCTCTTTTTTGCCTCATCCACCTCCAGACCTGCTGGGAAACAGTTACTGATCACTTTTAATGTGGTAAGTCGGCCTGAAAACAAGTGGCAGCCAAAACAGTGGAGGAGGGGGGATTGGCCAAAAACGCTGACCCCGGGGTCAAGGAAATGGCCGTTTTGGGAGCCGACGCAAAACTGCCTCTTTTTTGCCTCATCCACCTCCAGACCTGCTGGGAAACAGTTACTGATCACTTTTAATGTGGTAAGTCGGCCTGAAAACAAGTGGCAGCCAAAACAGTGGTTGCCAAAAACGCTGACCCGGGGTCAAGGAAATGGCCGTTTTGGGAGCCGACGCAAAACTGCCTCTTTTTTGCCTCATCCACCTCCAGACCTGCTGGGAAACAGTTACTGATCACTTTTAATGTGGTAAGTCGGCCTGAAAACAAGTGGCAGCCAAAACAGTGGAGGAGGGGGGATTGGCCAAAAACGCTGACCCCGGGGTCAAGGAAATGGCCGTTTTGGGAGCCGACGCAAAACTGCCTCTTTTTTGCCTCATCCACCTCCAGACCTGCTGGGAAACAGTTACTGATCACTTTTAATGTGGTAAGTCGGCCTGAAAACAAGTGGCAGCCAAAACAGTGGTTGGCCAAAAAACGCTGACCCCGGGGTCAAGGAAATGGCCGTTTTGGGAGCCGACGCAAAACTGCCTCTTTTTTGCCTCATCCACCTCCAGACCTGCTGGAAACAGTTACTGATCACTTTTAATGTGGTAAGTCGGCCAGAAAACAAGTGGCAGCCAAAACAGTGGAGGAGGGGGGATTGGCCAAAAACGCTGACCCCGGGGTCAAGGAAATGGCCGTTTTGGGAGCCGACGCAAAACTGCCTCTTTTTTGCCTCATCCACCTCCAGACCTGCTGGGAAACAGTTACTGATCACTTTTAATGTGGTAAGTCGGCCTGAAAACAAGTGGCAGCCAAAACAGTGGAGAGGGGGGATTGGCCAAAAACGCTGACCCGGGGTCAAGGAAATGGCCGTTTTGGGAGCCGACGCAAAACTGCCTCTTTTTTGCCTCATCCACCTCCAGACCTGCTGGGAAACAGTTACTGATCACTTTTAATGTGGTAAGTCGGCCAGAAAACAAGTGGCAGCCAAAACAGTGGAGGAGGGGGGATTGGCCAAAAACGCTGACCCCGGGGTCAAGGAAATGGCCGTTTTGGGAGCCGACGCAAAACTGCCTCTTTTTTGCCTCATCCACCTCCAGACCTGCTGGGAAACAGTTACTGATCACTTTTAATGTGGTAAGTCGGCCAGAAAACAAGTGGCAGCCAAAACAGTGGAGGAGGGGGATTGGCCAAAAACGCTGACCCCGGGGTCAAGGAAATGGCCGTTTTGGGAGCCGACGCAAAACTGCCTCTTTTTTGCCTCATCCACCTCCAGACCTGCTGGGAAACAGTTACTGATCACTTTTAATGTGGTAAGTCGGCCTGAAAACAAGTGGCAGCCAAAACAGTGGAGGAGGGGGATTGGCCAAAAACGCTGACCCCGGGGTCAAGGAAATGGCCGTTTTGGGAGCCGACGCAAAACTGCCTCTTTTTTGCCTCATCCACCTCCAGACCTGCTGGGAAACAGTTACTGATCACTTTTAATGTGGTAAGTCGGCCTGAAAACAAGTGGCAGCCAAAACAGTGGATTGGCCAAAAACGCTGACCCCGGGGTCAAGGAAATGGCCGTTTTGGGAGCCGACGCAAAACTGCCTCTTTTTTGCCTCATCCACCTCCAGACCTGCTGGGAAACAGTTACTGATCACTTTTAATGTGGTAAGTCGGCCTGAAAACAAGTGCAGCCAAAACAGTGGAGGAGGGGGATTGGCCAAAAACGCTGACCCCGGGGTCAAGGAAATGGCCGTTTTGGGAGCCGACGCAAAACTGCCTCTTTTTTGCCTCATCCACCTCCAGACCTGCTGGGAAACAGTTACTGATCACTTTTAATGTGGTAAGTCGGCCTGAAAACAAGTGGCAGCCAAAACAGTGAGGGGGATTGGCCAAAAACGCTGACCCCGGGGTCAAGGAAATGGCCGTTTTGGGAGCCGACGCAAAACTGCCTCTTTTTGCCTCATCCACCTCCAGACCTGCTGGGAAACAGTTACTGATCACTTTTAATGTGGTAAGTCGGCCAGAAAACAAGTGGCAGCCAAAACAGTGGAGGAGGGGGGATTGGCCAAAAACGCTGACCCCGGGGTCAAGGAAATGGCCGTTTTGGGAGCCGACGCAAAACTGCCTCTTTTTTGCCTCATCCACCTCCAGACCTGCTGGGAAACAGTTACTGATCACTTTAATGTGGTAAGTCGGCCTGAAAACAAGTGGCAGCCAAAACAGTGGAGGAGGGGGATTGGCCAAAAACGCTGACCCCGGGGTCAAGGAAATGGCCGTTTTGGGAGCCGACGCAAAACTGCCTCTTTTTTGCCTCATCCACCTCCAGACCTGCTGGGAAACAGTTACTGATCACTTTTAATGTGGTAAGTCGGCCAGAAAACAAGTGGCAGCCAAAACAGTGGAGGAGGGGGGATTGGCCAAAAACGCTGACCCCGGGGTCAAGGAAATGGCCGTTTTGGGAGCCGACGCAAAACTGCCTCTTTTTTGCCTCATCCACCTCCAGACCTGCTGGGAAACAGTTACTGATCACTTTTAATGTGGTAAGTCGGCCTGAAAACAAGTGGCAGCCAAAACAGTGGAGGAGGGGGGATTGGCCAAAAACGCTGACCCCGGGGTCAAGGAAATGGCCGTTTTGGGAGCCGACGCAAAACTGCCTCTTTTTTGCCTCATCCACCTCCAGACCTGCTGGGAAACAGTTACTGATCACTTTTAATGTGGTAAGTCGGCCTGAAAACAAGTGGCAGCCAAAACAGTGGTTGGCCAAAAACGCTGACCCCGGGGTCAAGGAAATGGCCGTTTTGGGAGCCGACGCAAAACTGCCTCTTTTTTGCCTCATCCACCTCCAGACCTGCTGGGAAACAGTTACTGATCACTTTTAATGTGGTAAGTCGGCCTGAAAACAAGTGGCAGCCAAAACAGTGGAGGAGGGGGGATTGGCCAAAAACGCTGACCCCGGGGTCAAGGAAATGGCCGTTTTGGGAGCCGACGCAAAACTGCCTCTTTTTTGCCTCATCCACCTCCAGACCTGCTGGGAAACAGTTACTGATCACTTTTAATGTGGTAAGTCGGCCTGAAAACAAGTGGCAGCCAAAACAGTGGTTGGCCAAAAACGCTGACCCCGGGGTCAAGGAAATGGCCGTTTTGGGAGCCGACGCAAAACTGCCTCTTTTTTGCCTCATCCACCTCCAGACCTGCTGGGAAACAGTTACTGATCACTTTTAATGTGGTAAGTCGGCCAGAAAACAAGTGGCAGCCAAAACAGTGGAGGAGGGGGGATTGGCCAAAAACGCTGACCCCGGGGTCAAGGAAATGGCCGTTTTGGGAGCCGACGCAAAACTGCCTCTTTTTTGCCTCATCCACCTCCAGACCTGCTGGGAAACAGTTACTGATCACTTTTAATGTGGTAAGTCGGCCTGAAAACAAGTGGCAGCCAAAACAGTGGAGGAGGGGGGATTGGCCAAAAACGCTGACCCCGGGGTCAAGGAATGGCCGTTTTGGGAGCCGACGCAAAACTGCCTCTTTTTTGCCTCATCCACCTCCAGACCTGCTGGGAAACAGTTACTGATCACTTTTAATGTGGTAAGTCGGCCAGAAAACAAGTGGCAGCCAAAACAGTGGAGGAGGGGGATTGGCCAAAAACGCTGACCCCGGGGTCAAGGAAATGGCCGTTTTGGGAGCCGACGCAAAACTGCCTCTTTTTTGCCTCATCCACCTCCAGACCTGCTGGGAAACAGTTACTGATCACTTTTAATGTGGTAAGTCGGCCTGAAAACAAGTGGCAGCCAAAACAGTGGAGGAGGGGGGATTGGCCAAAAACGCTGACCCCCGGGGTCAAGGAAATGGCCGTTTTGGGAGCCGACGCAAAACTGCCTCTTTTTTGCCTCATCCACCTCCAGACCTGCTGGGAAACAGTTACTGATCACTTTTAATGTGGTAAGTCGGCCTGAAAACAAGTGGCAGCCAAAACAGTGGAGGAGGGGGATTGGCCAAAAACGCTGACCCCGGGGTCAAGGAAATGGCCGTTTTGGGAGCCGACGCAAAACTGCCTCTTTTTTGCCTCATCCACCTCCAGACCTGCTGGGAAACAGTTACTGATCACTTTTAATGTGGTAAGTCGGCCTGAAAACAAGTGGCAGCCAAAACAGTGGTTGGCCAAAAACGCTGACCCCGGGGTCAAGGAAATGGCCGTTTTGGGAGCCGACGCAAAACTGCCTCTTTTTTGCCTCATCCACCTCCAGACCTGCTGGGAAACAGTTACTGATCACTTTTAATGTGGTAAGTCGGCCTGAAAACAAGTGGCAGCCAAAACAGTGGAGGGGGGATTGGCCAAAAACGCTGACCCCGGGGTCAAGGAAATGGCCGTTTTGGGAGCCGACGCAAAACTGCCTCTTTTTTGCCTCATCCACCTCCAGACCTGCTGGGAAACAGTTACTGATCACTTTTAATGTGGTAAGTCGGCCTGAAAACAAGTGGCAGCCAAAACAGTGGAGGAGGGGGGATTGGCCAAAAACGCTGACCCCGGGGTCAAGGAAATGGCCGTTTTGGGAGCCGACGCAAAACTGCCTCTTTTTTGCCTCATCCACCTCCAGACCCTGCTGGGAAACAGTTACTGATCACTTTTAATGTGGTAAGTCGGCCTGAAAACAAGTGGCAGCCAAAACAGTGGTTGGCCAAAAACGCTGACCCCGGGGTCAAGGAAATGGCCGTTTTGGGAGCCGACGCAAAACTGCCTCTTTTTTGCCTCATCCACCTCCAGACCTGCTGGGAAACAGTTACTGATCACTTTTAATGTGGTAAGTCGGCCTGAAAACAAGTGGCAGCCAAAACAGTGAGGGGTTGGCCAAAAACGCTGACCCCGGGGTCAAGGAAATGCCGTTTTGGGAGCCGACGCAAAACTGCCTCTTTTTTGCCTCATCCACCTCCAGACCTGCTGGGAAACAGTTACTGATCACTTTTAATGTGGTAAGTCGGCCTGAAAACAAGTGGCAGCCAAAACAGTGGAGGAGGGGGGATTGGCCAAAAACGCTGACCCCGGGGTCAAGGAAATGGCCGTTTTGGGAGCCGACGCAAAACTGCCTCTTTTTTGCCTCGTCCACCTCCAGACCTGCTGGGAAACAGTTACTGATCACTTTTAATGTGGTAAGTCGGCCTGAAAACAAGTGGCAGCCAAAACAGTGGTTGGCCAAAAACGCTGACCCCGGGGTCAAGGAAATGGCCGTTTTGGGAGCCGACGCAAAACTGCCTCTTTTTTGCCTCATCCACCTCCAGACCTGCTGGGAAACAGTTACTGATCACTTTTAATGTGGTAAGTCGGCCTGAAAACAAGTGGCAGCCAAAACAGTGGTTGGCCAAAAACGCTGACCCCGGGGTCAAGGAAATGGCCGTTTTGGGAGCCGACGCAAAACTGCCTCTTTTTTGCCTCATCCACCTCCAGACCTGCTGGGAAACAGTTACTGATCACTTTTAATGTGGTAAGTCGGCCTGAAAACAAGTGGCAGCCAAAACAGTGGAGGAGGGGGGATTGGCCAAAAACGCTGACCCCGGGGTCAAGGAAATGGCCGTTTTGGGAGCCGACGCAAAACTGCCTCTTTTTTGCCTCGTCCACCTCCAGACCTGCTGGGAAACAGTTACTGATCACTTTTAATGTGGTAAGTCGGCCTGAAAACAAGTGGCAGCCAAAACAGTGGTTGGCCAAAAACGCTGACCCCGGGGTCAAGGAAATGGCCGTTTTGGGAGCCGACGCAAAACTGCCTCTTTTTTGCCTCATCCACCTCCAGACCTGCTGGGAAACAGTTACTGATCACTTTTAATGTGGTAAGTGGGCCTGAAAACAAGTGGCAGCCAAAACAGTGGAGGAGGGGGGATTGGCCAAAAACGCTGACCCCGGGGTCAAGGAAATGGCCGTTTTGGGAGCCGACGCAAAACTGCCTCTTTTTTGCCTCATCCACCTCCAGACCTGCTGGGAAACAGTTACTGATCACTTTTAATGTGGTAAGTCGGCCTGAAAACAAGTGGCAGCCAAAACAGTGGAGGAGGGGGGATTGGCCAAAAACGCTGACCCCGGGGTCAAGGAAATGGCCGTTTTGGGAGCCGACGCAAAACTGCCTCTTTTTTGCCTCATCCACCTCCAGACCTGCTGGGAAACAGTTACTGATCACTTTTAATGTGGTAAGTCGGCCTGAAAACAAGTGGCAGCCAAAACAGTGGTTGGCCAAAAACGCTGACCCCGGGGTCAAGGAAATGGCCGTTTTGGGAACCGACGCAAAACTGCCTCTTTTTTGCCTCATCCACCTCCAGACCTGCTGGGAAACAGTTACTGATCACTTTTAATGTGGTAAGTCGGCCAGAGAACAAGTGGCAGCCAAAACAGTGGGTTGGCCAAAAACGCTGACCCCGGGGTCAAGGAAATGGCCGTTTTGGGAGCCGACGCAAAACTGCCTCTTTTTTGCCTCATCCACCTCCAGACCTGCTGGGAAACAGTTACTGATCACTTTTAATGTGGTAAGTCGGCCAGAAAACAAGTGGCAGCCAAAACAGTGGAGGAGGGGGGATTGGCCAAAAACGCTGACCCCGGGGTCAAGGAAATGGCCGTTTTGGGAGCCGACGCAAAACTGCCTCTTTTTTGCCTCATCCACCTCCAGACCTGCTGGGAAACAGTTACTGATCACTTTTAATGTGGTAAGTCGGCCTGAAAACAAGTGGCAGCCAAAACAGTGGAGGAGGGGGGATTGGCCAAAAACGCTGACCCCGGGGTCAAGGAAATGGCCGTTTTGGGAGCCGACGCAAAACTGCCTCTTTTTTGCCTCATCCACCTCCAGACCTGCTGGGAAACAGTTACTGATCACTTTTAATGTGGTAAGTCGGCCTGAAAACAAGTGGCAGCCAAAACAGTGGAGGAGGGGGGATTGGCCAAAAACGCTGACCCCGGGGTCAAGGAAATGGCCGTTTTGGGAGCCGACGCAAAACTGCCTCTTTTTTGCCTCATCCACCTCCAGACCTGCTGGGAAACAGTTACTGATCACTTTTAATGTGGTAAGTCGGCCTGAAAACAAGTGGCAGCCAAAACAGTGGTTGGCCAAAAACGCTGACCCCGGGGTCAAGGAAATGGCCGTTTTGGGAGCCGACGCAAAACTGCCTCTTTTTTGCCTCATCCACCTCCAGACCTGCTGGGAAACAGTTACTGATCACTTTTAATGTGGTAAGTCGGCCTGAAAACAAGTGGCAGCCAAAACAGTGTAGGAGGGGGGATTGGCCAAAAACGCTGACCCCGGGGTCAAGGAAATGGCCGTTTTGGGAGCCGACGCAAAACTGCCTCTTTTTTGCCTCATCCACCTCCAGACCTGCTGGGAAACAGTTACTGATCACTTTTAATGTGGTAAGTCGGCCTGAAAACAAGTGGCAGCCAAAACAGTGGAGGAGGGGGGATTGGCCAAAAACGCTGACCCCGGGGTCAAGGAAATGGCCGTTTTGGGAGCCGACGCAAAACTGCCTCTTTTTTGCCTCATCCACCTCCAGACCTGCTGGGAAACAGTTACTGATCACTTTTAATGTGGTAAGTCGGCCTGAAAACAAGTGGCAGCCAAAACAGTGGAGGAGGGGGGATTGGCCAAAAACGCTGACCCCGGGGTCAAGGAAATGGCCGTTTTGGGAGCCGACGCAAAACTGCCTCTTTTTTGCCTCATCCACCTCCAGACCTGCTGGGAAACAGTTACTGATCACTTTTAATGTGGTAAGTCGGCCTGAAAACAAGTGGCAGCCAAAACAGTGGTTGGCCAAAAACGCTGACCCCGGGGTCAAGGAAATGGCCGTTTTGGGAGCCGACGCAAAACTGCCTCTTTTTTGCCTCATCCACCTCCAGACCTGCTGGGAAACAGTTACTGATCACTTTTAATGTGGTAAGTCGGCCTGAAAACAAGTGGCAGCCAAAACAGTGGTTGGCCAAAAACGCTGACCCCGGGGTCAAGGAAATGGCCGTTTTGGGAGCCGACGCAAAACTGCCTCTTTTTTGCCTCATCCACCTCCAGACCTGCTGGGAAACAGTTACTGATCACTTTTAATGTGGTAAGTCGGCCTGAAAACAAGTGGCAGCCAAAACAGTGGAGGAGGGGGGATTGGCCAAAAACGCTGACCCCGGGGTCAAGGAAATGGCCGTTTTGGGAGCAGACGCAAAACTGCCTCTTTTTTGCCTCATCCACCTCCAGACCTGCTGGGAAACAGTTACTGATCACTTTTAATGTGGTAAGTCGGCCTGAAAACAAGTGGCAGCCAAAACAGTGGAGGAGGGGGGATTGGCCAAAAACGCTGACCCCGGGGTCAAGGAAATGGCCGTTTTGGGAGCCGACGCAAAACTGCCTCTTTTTTGCCTCATCCACCTCCAGACCTGCTGGGAAACAGTTACTGATCACTTTTAATGTGGTAAGTCGGCCTGAAAACAAGTGGCAGCCAAAACAGTGGTTGGCCAAAAACGCTGACCCCGGGGTCAAGGAAATGGCCGTTTTGGGAGCCGACGCAAAACTGCCTCTTTTTTGCCTCATCCACCTCCAGACCTGCTGGGAAACAGTTACTGATCACTTTTAATGTGGTAAGTCGGCCTGAAAACAAGTGGCAGCCAAAACAGTGGAGGAGGGGGGATTGGCCAAAAACGCTGACCCCGGGGTCAAGGAAATGGCCGTTTTGGGAGCCGACGCAAAACTGCCTCTTTTTTGCCTCATCCACCTCCAGACCTGCTGGGAAACAGTTACTGATCACTTTTAATGTGGTAAGTCGGCCTGAAAACAAGTGGCAGCCAAAACAGTGGTTGGCCAAAAACGCTGACCCCGGGGTCAAGGAAATGGCCGTTTTGGGAACCGACGCAAAACTGCCTCTTTTTTGCCTCATCCACCTCCAGACCTGCTGGGAAACAGTTACTGATCACTTTTAATGTGGTAAGTCGGCCAGAGAACAAGTGGCAGCCAAAACAGTGGTTGGCCAAAAACGCTGACCCCGGGGTCAAGGAAATGGCCGTTTTGGGAGCCGACGCAAAACTGCCTCTTTTTTGCCTCATCCACCTCCAGACCTGCTGGGAAACAGTTACTGATCACTTTTAATGTGGTAAGTCGGCCTGAAAACAAGTGGCAGCCAAAACAGTGGTTGGCCAAAAACGCTGACCCCGGGGTCAAGGAAATGGCCGTTTTGGGAACCGACGCAAAACTGCCTCTTTTTTGCCTCATCCACCTCCAGACCTGCTGGGAAACAGTTACTGATCACTTTTAATGTGGTAAGTCGGCCAGAGAACAAGTGGCAGCCAAAACAGTGGTTGGCCAAAAACGCTGACCCCGGGGTCAAGGAAATGGCCGTTTTGGGAGCCGACGCAAAACTGCCTCTTTTTTGCCTCATCCACCTCCAGACCTGCTGGGAAACAGTTACTGATCACTTTTAATGTGGTAAGTCGGCCTGAAAACAAGTGGCAGCCAAAACAGTGGAGGAGGGGGGATTGGCCAAAAACGCTGACCCCGGGGTCAAGGAAATGGCCGTTTTGGGAGCCGACGCAAAACTGCCTCTTTTTTGCCTCATCCACCTCCAGACCTGCTGGGAAACAGTTACTGATCACTTTTAATGTGGTAAGTCGGCCTGAAAACAAGTGGCAGCCAAAACAGTGGTTGGCCAAAAACGCTGACCCCGGGGTCAAGGAAATGGCCGTTTTGGGAGCCGACGCAAAACTGCCTCTTTTTTGCCTCATCCACCTCCAGACCTGCTGGGAAACAGTTACTGATCACTTTTAATGTGGTAAGTCGGCCAGAGAACAAGTGGCAGCCAAAACAGTGGTTGGCCAAAAACGCTGACCCCGGGGTCAAGGAAATGGCCGTTTTGGGAGCCGACGCAAAACTGCCTCTTTTTTGCCTCATCCACCTCCAGACCTGCTGGGAAACAGTTACTGATCACTTTTAATGTGGTAAGTCGGCCTGAAAACAAGTGGCAGCCAAAACAGTGGAGGAGGGGGGATTGGCCAAAAACGCTGACCCCGGGGTCAAGGAAATGGCCGTTTTGGGAGCCGACGCAAAACTGCCTCTTTTTTGCCTCATCCACCTCCAGACCTGCTGGGAAACAGTTACTGATCACTTTTTTTAATGTGGTAAGTCGGCCTGAAAACAAGTGGCAGCCAAAACAGTGGTTGGCCAAAAACGCTGACCCCGGGGTCAAGGAAATGGCCGTTTTGGGAACCGACGCAAAACTGCCTCTTTTTTGCCTCATCCACCTCCAGACCTGCTGGGAAACAGTTACTGATCACTTTTAATGTGGTAAGTCGGCCTGAAAACAAGTGGCAGCCAAAACAGTGGAGGAGGGGGGATTGGCCAAAAACGCTGACCCCGGGGTCAAGGAAATGGCCGTTTTGGGAGCCGACGCAAAACTGCCTCTTTTTTGCCTCATCCACCTCCAGACCTGCTGGGAAACAGTTACTGATCACTTTTAATGTGGTAAGTCGGCCTGAAAACAAGTGGCAGCCAAAACAGTGGTTGGCCAAAAACGCTGACCCCGGGGTCAAGGAAATGGCCGTTTTGGGAACCGACGCAAAACTGCCTCTTTTTTGCCTCATCCACCTCCAGACCTGCTGGGAAACAGTTACTGATCACTTTTAATGTGGTAAGTCGGCCAGAGAACAAGTGGCAGCCAAAACAGTGGTTGGCCAAAAACGCTGACCCCGGGGTCAAGGAAATGGCCGTTTTGGGAGCCGACGCAAAACTGCCTCTTTTTTGCCTCATCCACCTCCAGACCTGCTGGGAAACAGTTACTGATCACTTTTAATGTGGTAAGTCGGCCTGAAAACAAGTGGCAGCCAAAACAGTGGTTGGCCAAAAACGCTGACCCCGGGGTCAAGGAAATGGCCGTTTTGGGAGCCGACGCAAAACTGCCTCTTTTTTGCCTCATCCACCTCCAGACCTGCTGGGAAACAGTTACTGATCACTTTTAATGTGGTAAGTCGGCCTGAAAACAAGTGGCAGCCAAAACAGTGGTTGGCCAAAAACGCTGACCCCGGGGTCAAGGAAATGGCCGTTTTGGGAGCCGACGCAAAACTGCCTCTTTTTTGCCTCATCCACCTCCAGACCTGCTGGGAAACAGTTACTGATCACTTTTAATGTGGTAAGTCGGCCAGAAAACAAGTGGCAGCCAAAACAGTGGAGGAGGGGGGATTGGCCAAAAACGCTGACCCCGGGGTCAAGGAAATGGCCGTTTTGGGAGCCGACGCAAAACTGCCTCTTTTTTGCCTCATCCACCTCCAGACCTGCTGGGAAACAGTTACTGATCACTTTTAATGTGGTAAGTCGGCCAGAAAACAAGTGGCAGCCAAAACAGTGGAGGAGGGGGGATTGGCCAAAAACGCTGACCCCGGGGTCAAGGAAATGGCCGTTTTGGGAGCCGACGCAAAACTGCCTCTTTTTTGCCTCATCCACCTCCAGACCTGCTGGGAAACAGTTACTGATCACTTTTAATGTGGTAAGTCGGCCTGAAAACAAGTGGCAGCCAAAACAGTGGAGGAGGGGGGATTGGCCAAAAACGCTGACCCCGGGGTCAAGGAAATGGCCGTTTTGGGAGCCGACGCAAAACTGCCTCTTTTTTGCCTCATCCACCTCCAGACCTGCTGGGAAACAGTTACTGATCACTTTTAATGTGGTAAGTCGGCCTGAAAACAAGTGGCAGCCAAAACAGTGGAGGAGGGGGGATTGGCCAAAAACGCTGACCCCGGGGTCAAGGAAATGGCCGTTTTGGGAGCCGACGCAAAACTGCCTCTTTTTTGCCTCATCCACCTCCAGACCTGCTGGGAAACAGTTACTGATCACTTTTAATGTGGTAAGTCGGCCTGAAAACAAGTGGCAGCCAAAACAGTGGTTGGCCAAAAACGCTGACCCCGGGGTCAAGGAAATGGCCGTTTTGGGAACCGACGCAAAACTGCCTCTTTTTTGCCTCATCCACCTCCAGACCTGCTGGGAAACAGTTACTGATCACTTTTAATGTGGTAAGTCGGCCAGAGAACAAGTGGCAGCCAAAACAGTGGTTGGCCAAAAACGCTGACCCCGGGGTCAAGGAAATGGCCGTTTTGGGAGCCGACGCAAAACTGCCTCTTTTTTGCCTCATCCACCTCCAGACCTGCTGGGAAACAGTTACTGATCACTTTTAATGTGGTAAGTCGGCCTGAAAACAAGTGGCAGCCAAAACAGTGGAGGAGGGGGGATTGGCCAAAAACGCTGACCCCGGGGTCAAGGAAATGGCCGTTTTGGGAGCCGACGCAAAACTGCCTCTTTTTTGCCTCATCCACCTCCAGACCTGCTGGGAAACAGTTACTGATCACTTTTAATGTGGTAAGTCGGCCTGAAAACAAGTGGCAGCCAAAACAGTGGTTGGCCAAAAACGCTGACCCCGGGGTCAAGGAAATGGCCGTTTTGGGAGCCGACGCAAAACTGCCTCTTTTTTGCCTCATCCACCTCCAGACCTGCTGGGAAACAGTTACTGATCACTTTTAATGTGGTAAGTCGGCCAGAGAACAAGTGGCAGCCAAAACAGTGGTTGGCCAAAAACGCTGACCCCGGGGTCAAGGAAATGGCCGTTTTGGGAGCCGACGCAAAACTGCCTCTTTTTTGCCTCATCCACCTCCAGACCTGCTGGGAAACAGTTACTGATCACTTTTAATGTGGTAAGTCGGCCTGAAAACAAGTGGCAGCCAAAACAGTGGAGGAGGGGGGATTGGCCAAAAACGCTGACCCCGGGGTCAAGGAAATGGCCGTTTTGGGAGCCGACGCAAAACTGCCTCTTTTTTGCCTCATCCACCTCCAGACCTGCTGGGAAACAGTTACTGATCACTTTTAATGTGGTAAGTCGGCCTGAAAACAAGTGGCAGCCAAAACAGTGGAGGAGGGGGGATTGGCCAAAAACGCTGACCCCGGGGTCAAGGAAATGGCCGTTTTGGGAGCCGACGCAAAACTGCCTCTTTTTTGCCTCATCCACCTCCAGACCTGCTGGGAAACAGTTACTGATCACTTTTAATGTGGTAAGTCGGCCTGAAAACAAGTGGCAGCCAAAACAGTGGTTGGCCAAAAACGCTGACCCCGGGGTCAAGGAAATGGCCGTTTTGGGAACCGACGCAAAACTGCCTCTTTTTTGCCTCATCCACCTCCAGACCTGCTGGGAAACAGTTACTGATCACTTTTAATGTGGTAAGTCGGCCTGAAAACAAGTGGCAGCCAAAACAGTGGAGGAGGGGGGATTGGCCAAAAACGCTGACCCCGGGGTCAAGGAAATGGCCGTTTTGGGAGCCGACGCAAAACTGCCTCTTTTTTGCCTCATCCACCTCCAGACCTGCTGGGAAACAGTTACTGATCACTTTTAATGTGGTAAGTCGGCCTGAAAACAAGTGGCAGCCAAAACAGTGGTTGGCCAAAAACGCTGACCCCGGGGTCAAGGAAATGGCCGTTTTGGGAACCGACGCAAAACTGCCTCTTTTTTGCCTCATCCACCTCCAGACCTGCTGGGAAACAGTTACTGATCACTTTTAATGTGGTAAGTCGGCCAGAGAACAAGTGGCAGCCAAAACAGTGGTTGGCCAAAAACGCTGACCCCGGGGTCAAGGAAATGGCCGTTTTGGGAGCCGACGCAAAACTGCCTCTTTTTTGCCTCATCCACCTCCAGACCTGCTGGGAAACAGTTACTGATCACTTTTAATGTGGTAAGTCGGCCTGAAAACAAGTGGCAGCCAAAACAGTGGTTGGCCAAAAACGCTGACCCCGGGGTCAAGGAAATGGCCGTTTTGGGAGCCGACGCAAAACTGCCTCTTTTTTGCCTCATCCACCTCCAGACCTGCTGGGAAACAGTTACTGATCACTTTTAATGTGGTAAGTCGGCCTGAAAACAAGTGGCAGCCAAAACAGTGGTTGGCCAAAAACGCTGACCCCGGGGTCAAGGAAATGGCCGTTTTGGGAGCCGACGCAAAACTGCCTCTTTTTTGCCTCATCCACCTCCAGACCTGCTGGGAAACAGTTACTGATCACTTTTAATGTGGTAAGTCGGCCTGAAAACAAGTGGCAGCCAAAACAGTGGTTGGCCAAAAACGCTGACCCCGGGGTCAAGGAAATGGCCGTTTTGGGAGCCGACGCAAAACTGCCTCTTTTTTGCCTCATCCACCTCCAGACCTGCTGGGAAACAGTTACTGATCACTTTTAATGTGGTAAGTCGGCCAGAAAACAAGTGGCAGCCAAAACAGTGGAGGAGGGGGGATTGGCCAAAAACGCTGACCCCGGGGTCAAGGAAATGGCCGTTTTGGGAGCCGACGCAAAACTGCCTCTTTTTTGCCTCATCCACCTCCAGACCTGCTGGGAAACAGTTACTGATCACTTTTAATGTGGTAAGTCGGCCTGAAAACAAGTGGCAGCCAAAACAGTGGTTGGCCAAAAACGCTGACCCCGGGGTCAAGGAAATGGCCATTTTGGGAGCCGACGCAAAACTGCCTCTTTTTTGCCTCATCCACCTCCAGACCTGCTGGGAAACAGTTACTGATCACTTTTAATGTGGTAAGTCGGCCTGAAAACAAGTGGCAGCCAAAACAGTGGTTGGCCAAAAACGCTGACCCCGGGGTCAAGGAAATGGCCGTTTTGGGAGCCGACGCAAAACTGCCTCTTTTTTGCCTCATCCACCTCCAGACCTGCTGGGAAACAGTTACTGATCACTTTTAATGTGGTAAGTCGGCCTGAAAACAAGTGGCAGCCAAAACAGTGGAGGAGGGGGGATTGGCCAAAAACGCTGACCCCGGGGTCAAGGAAATGGCCGTTTTGGGAGCCGACGCAAAACTGCCTCTTTTTTGCCTCATCCACCTCCAGACCTGCTGGGAAACAGTTACTGATCACTTTTAATGTGGTAAGTCGGCCTGAAAACAAGTGGCAGCCAAAACAGTGGTTGGCCAAAAACGCTGACCCCGGGGTCAAGGAAATGGCCGTTTTGGGAACCGACGCAAAACTGCCTCTTTTTTGCCTCATCCACCTCCAGACCTGCTGGGAAACAGTTACTGATCACTTTTAATGTGGTAAGTCAGCCAGAGAACAAGTGGCAGCCAAAACAGTGGTTGGCCAAAAACGCTGACCCCGGGGTCAAGGAAATGGCCGTTTTGGGAGCCGACGCAAAACTGCCTCTTTTTTGCCTCATCCACCTCCAGACCTGCTGGGAAACAGTTACTGATCACTTTTAATGTGGTAAGTCGGCCTGAAAACAAGTGGCAGCCAAAACAGTGGAGGAGGGGGGATTGGCCAAAAACGCTGACCCCGGGGTCAAGGAAATGGCCGTTTTGGGAGCCGACGCAAAACTGCCTCTTTTTTGCCTCATCCACCTCCAGACCTGCTGGGAAACAGTTACTGATCACTTTTAATGTGGTAAGTCGGCCTGAAAACAAGTGGCAGCCAAAACAGTGGTTGGCCAAAAACGCTGACCCCGGGGTCAAGGAAATGGCCGTTTTGGGAGCCGACGCAAAACTGCCTCTTTTTTGCCTCATCCACCTCCAGACCTGCTGGGAAACAGTTACTGATCACTTTTAATGTGGTAAGTCGGCCTGAAAACAAGTGGCAGCCAAAACAGTGGTTGGCCAAAAACGCTGACCCCGGGGTCAAGGAAATGGCCGTTTTGGGAGCCGACGCAAAACTGCCTCTTTTTTGCCTCATCCACCTCCAGACCTGCTGGGAAACAGTTACTGATCACTTTTAATGTGGTAAGTCGGCCAGAAAACAAGTGGCAGCCAAAACAGTGGAGGAGGGGGGATTGGCCAAAAACGCTGACCCCGGGGTCAAGGAAATGGCCGTTTTGGGAGCCGACGCAAAACTGCCTCTTTTTTGCCTCATCCACCTCCAGACCTGCTGGGAAACAGTTACTGATCACTTTTAATGTGGTAAGTCGGCCTGAAAACAAGTGGCAGCCAAAACAGTGGAGGAGGGGGGATTGGCCAAAAACGCTGACCCCGGGGTCAAGGAAATGGCCGTTTTGGGAGCCGACGCAAAACTGCCTCTTTTTTGCCTCATCCACCTCCAGACCTGCTGGGAAACAGTTACTGATCACTTTTAATGTGGTAAGTCGGCCAGAAAACAAGTGGCAGCCAAAACAGTGGAGGAGGGGGGATTGGCCAAAAACGCTGACCCCGGGGTCAAGGAAATGGCCGTTTTGGGAGCCGACGCAAAACTGCCTCTTTTTTGCCTCATCCACCTCCAGACCTGCTGGGAAACAGTTACTGATCACTTTTAATGTGGTAAGTCGGCCTGAAAACAAGTGGCAGCCAAAACAGTGGAGGAGGGGGGATTGGCCAAAAACGCTGACCCCGGGGTCAAGGAAATGGCCGTTTTGGGAGCCGACGCAAAACTGCCTCTTTTTTGCCTCATCCACCTCCAGACCTGCTGGGAAACAGTTACTGATCACTTTTAATGTGGTAAGTCGGCCTGAAAACAAGTGGCAGCCAAAACAGTGGAGGAGGGGGGATTGGCCAAAAACGCTGACCCCGGGGTCAAGGAAATGGCCGTTTTGGGAGCCGACGCAAAACTGCCTCTTTTTTGCCTCATCCACCTCCAGACCTGCTGGGAAACAGTTACTGATCACTTTTAATGTGGTAAGTCGGCCTGAAAACAAGTGGCAGCCAAAACAGTGGTTGGCCAAAAACGCTGACCCCGGGGTCAAGGAAATGGCCGTTTTGGGAACCGACGCAAAACTGCCTCTTTTTTGCCTCATCCACCTCCAGACCTGCTGGGAAACAGTTACTGATCACTTTTAATGTGGTAAGTCGGCCAGAGAACAAGTGGCAGCCAAAACAGTGGTTGGCCAAAAACGCTGACCCCGGGGTCAAGGAAATGGCCGTTTTGGGAGCCGACGCAAAACTGCCTCTTTTTTGCCTCATCCACCTCCAGACCTGCTGGGAAACAGTTACTGATCACTTTTAATGTGGTAAGTCGGCCTGAAAACAAGTGGCAGCCAAAACAGTGGAGGAGGGGGGATTGGCCAAAAACGCTGACCCCGGGGTCAAGGAAATGGCCGTTTTGGGAGCCGACGCAAAACTGCCTCTTTTTTGCCTCATCCACCTCCAGACCTGCTGGGAAACAGTTACTGATCACTTTTAATGTGGTAAGTCGGCCTGAAAACAAGTGGCAGCCAAAACAGTGGTTGGCCAAAAACGCTGACCCCGGGGTCAAGGAAATGGCCGTTTTGGGAGCCGACGCAAAACTGCCTCTTTTTTGCCTCATCCACCTCCAGACCTGCTGGGAAACAGTTACTGATCACTTTTAATGTGGTAAGTCGGCCAGAGAACAAGTGGCAGCCAAAACAGTGGTTGGCCAAAAACGCTGACCCCGGGGTCAAGGAAATGGCCGTTTTGGGAGCCGACGCAAAACTGCCTCTTTTTTGCCTCATCCACCTCCAGACCTGCTGGGAAACAGTTACTGATCACTTTTAATGTGGTAAGTCGGCCTGAAAACAAGTGGCAGCCAAAACAGTGGAGGAGGGGGGATTGGCCAAAAACGCTGACCCCGGGGTCAAGGAAATGGCCGTTTTGGGAGCCGACGCAAAACTGCCTCTTTTTTGCCTCATCCACCTCCAGACCTGCTGGGAAACAGTTACTGATCACTTTTAATGTGGTAAGTCGGCCTGAAAACAAGTGGCAGCCAAAACAGTGGAGGAGGGGGGATTGGCCAAAAACGCTGACCCCGGGGTCAAGGAAATGGCCGTTTTGGGAGCCGACGCAAAACTGCCTCTTTTTTGCCTCATCCACCTCCAGACCTGCTGGGAAACAGTTACTGATCACTTTTAATGTGGTAAGTCGGCCTGAAAACAAGTGGCAGCCAAAACAGTGGTTGGCCAAAAACGCTGACCCCGGGGTCAAGGAAATGGCCGTTTTGGGAACCGACGCAAAACTGCCTCTTTTTTGCCTCATCCACCTCCAGACCTGCTGGGAAACAGTTACTGATCACTTTTAATGTGGTAAGTCGGCCTGAAAACAAGTGGCAGCCAAAACAGTGGAGGAGGGGGGATTGGCCAAAAACGCTGACCCCGGGGTCAAGGAAATGGCCGTTTTGGGAGCCGACGCAAAACTGCCTCTTTTTTGCCTCATCCACCTCCAGACCTGCTGGGAAACAGTTACTGATCACTTTTAATGTGGTAAGTCGGCCAGAGAACAAGTGGCAGCCAAAACAGTGGTTGGCCAAAAACGCTGACCCCGGGGTCAAGGAAATGGCCGTTTTGGGAGCCGACGCAAAACTGCCTCTTTTTTGCCTCATCCACCTCCAGACCTGCTGGGAAACAGTTACTGATCACTTTTAATGTGGTAAGTCGGCCTGAAAACAAGTGGCAGCCAAAACAGTGGTTGGCCAAAAACGCTGACCCCGGGGTCAAGGAAATGGCCGTTTTGGGAGCCGACGCAAAACTGCCTCTTTTTTGCCTCATCCACCTCCAGACCTGCTGGGAAACAGTTACTGATCACTTTTAATGTGGTAAGTCGGCCTGAAAACAAGTGGCAGCCAAAACAGTGGTTGGCCAAAAACGCTGACCCCGGGGTCAAGGAAATGGCCGTTTTGGGAGCCGACGCAAAACTGCCTCTTTTTTGCCTCATCCACCTCCAGACCTGCTGGGAAACAGTTACTGATCACTTTTAATGTGGTAAGTCGGCCTGAAAACAAGTGGCAGCCAAAACAGTGGTTGGCCAAAAACGCTGACCCCGGGGTCAAGGAAATGGCCGTTTTGGGAGCCGACGCAAAACTGCCTCTTTTTTGCCTCATCCACCTCCAGACCTGCTGGGAAACAGTTACTGATCACTTTTAATGTGGTAAGTCGGCCAGAAAACAAGTGGCAGCCAAAACAGTGGAGGAGGGGGGATTGGCCAAAAACGCTGACCCCGGGGTCAAGGAAATGGCCGTTTTGGGAGCCGACGCAAAACTGCCTCTTTTTTGCCTCATCCACCTCCAGACCTGCTGGGAAACAGTTACTGATCACTTTTAATGTGGTAAGTCGGCCTGAAAACAAGTGGCAGCCAAAACAGTGGTTGGCCAAAAACGCTGACCCCGGGGTCAAGGAAATGGCCGTTTTGGGAACCGACGCAAAACTGCCTCTTTTTTGCCTCATCCACCTCCAGACCTGCTGGGAAACAGTTACTGATCACTTTTAATGTGGTAAGTCGGCCTGAAAACAAGTGGCAGCCAAAACAGTGGAGGAGGGGGGATTGGCCAAAAACGCTGACCCCGGGGTCAAGGAAATGGCCGTTTTGGGAGCCGACGCAAAACTGCCTCTTTTTTGCCTCATCCACCTCCAGACCTGCTGGGAAACAGTTACTGATCACTTTTAATGTGGTAAGTCGGCCAGAGAACAAGTGGCAGCCAAAACAGTGGTTGGCCAAAAACGCTGACCCCGGGGTCAAGGAAATGGCCGTTTTGGGAGCCGACGCAAAACTGCCTCTTTTTTGCCTCATCCACCTCCAGACCTGCTGGGAAACAGTTACTGATCACTTTTAATGTGGTAAGTCGGCCTGAAAACAAGTGGCAGCCAAAACAGTGGTTGGCCAAAAACGCTGACCCCGGGGTCAAGGAAATGGCCGTTTTGGGAGCCGACGCAAAACTGCCTCTTTTTTGCCTCATCCACCTCCAGACCTGCTGGGAAACAGTTACTGATCACTTTTAATGTGGTAAGTCGGCCTGAAAACAAGTGGCAGCCAAAACAGTGGTTGGCCAAAAACGCTGACCCCGGGGTCAAGGAAATGGCCGTTTTGGGAGCCGACGCAAAACTGCCTCTTTTTTGCCTCATCCACCTCCAGACCTGCTGGGAAACAGTTACTGATCACTTTTAATGTGGTAAGTCGGCCTGAAAACAAGTGGCAGCCAAAACAGTGGTTGGCCAAAAACGCTGACCCCGGGGTCAAGGAAATGGCCGTTTTGGGAGCCGACGCAAAACTGCCTCTTTTTTGCCTCATCCACCTCCAGACCTGCTGGGAAACAGTTACTGATCACTTTTAATGTGGTAAGTCGGCCAGAAAACAAGTGGCAGCCAAAACAGTGGAGGAGGGGGGATTGGCCAAAAACGCTGACCCCGGGGTCAAGGAAATGGCCGTTTTGGGAGCCGACGCAAAACTGCCTCTTTTTTGCCTCATCCACCTCCAGACCTGCTGGGAAACAGTTACTGATCACTTTTAATGTGGTAAGTCGGCCTGAAAACAAGTGGCAGCCAAAACAGTGGTTGGCCAAAAACGCTGACCCCGGGGTCAAGGAAATGGCCGTTTTGGGAGCCGACGCAAAACTGCCTCTTTTTTGCCTCATCCACCTCCAGACCTGCTGGGAAACAGTTACTGATCACTTTTAATGTGGTAAGTCAGCCAGAGAACAAGTGGCAGCCAAAACAGTGGTTGGCCAAAAACGCTGACCCCGGGGTCAAGGAAATGGCCGTTTTGGGAGCCGACGCAAAACTGCCTCTTTTTTGCCTCATCCACCTCCAGACCTGCTGGGAAACAGTTACTGATCACTTTTAATGTGGTAAGTCGGCCAGAAAACAAGTGGCAGCCAAAACAGTGGAGGAGGGGGGATTGGCCAAAAACGCTGACCCCGGGGTCAAGGAAATGGCCGTTTTGGGAGCCGACGCAAAACTGCCTCTTTTTTGCCTCATCCACCTCCAGACCTGCTGGGAAACAGTTACTGATCACTTTTAATGTGGTAAGTCGGCCTGAAAACAAGTGGCAGCCAAAACAGTGGAGGAGGGGGGATTGGCCAAAAACGCTGACCCCGGGGTCAAGGAAATGGCCGTTTTGGGAGCCGACGCAAAACTGCCTCTTTTTTGCCTCATCCACCTCCAGACCTGCTGGGAAACAGTTACTGATCACTTTTAATGTGGTAAGTCGGCCTGAAAACAAGTGGCAGCCAAAACAGTGGTTGGCCAAAAACGCTGACCCCGGGGTCAAGGAAATGGCCGTTTTGGGAGCCGACGCAAAACTGCCTCTTTTTTGCCTCATCCACCTCCAGACCTGCTGGGAAACAGTTACTGATCACTTTTAATGTGGTAAGTCGGCCAGAAAACAAGTGGCAGCCAAAACAGTGGAGGAGGGGGGATTGGCCAAAAACGCTGACCCCGGGGTCAAGGAAATGGCCGTTTTGGGAGCCGACGCAAAACTGCCTCTTTTTTGCCTCATCCACCTCCAGACCTGCTGGGAAACAGTTACTGATCACTTTTAATGTGGTAAGTCGGCCTGAAAACAAGTGGCAGCCAAAACAGTGGAGGAGGGGGGATTGGCCAAAAACGCTGACCCCGGGGTCAAGGAAATGGCCGTTTTGGGAGCCGACGCAAAACTGCCTCTTTTTTGCCTCATCCACCTCCAGACCTGCTGGGAAACAGTTACTGATCACTTTTAATGTGGTAAGTCGGCCTGAAAACAAGTGGCAGCCAAAACAGTGGAGGAGGGGGGATTGGCCAAAAACGCTGACCCCGGGGTCAAGGAAATGGCCGTTTTGGGAGCCGACGCAAAACTGCCTCTTTTTTGCCTCATCCACCTCCAGACCTGCTGGGAAACAGTTACTGATCACTTTTAATGTGGTAAGTCGGCCTGAAAACAAGTGGCAGCCAAAACAGTGGAGGAGGGGGGATTGGTCAAAAACGCTGACCCCGGGGTCAAGGAAATGGCCGTTTTGGGAGCCGACGCAAAACTGCCTCTTTTTTGCCTCATCCACCTCCAGACCTGCTGGGAAACAGTTACTGATCACTTTTAATGTGGTAAGTCGGCCTGAAAACAAGTGGCAGCCAAAAAAGTGGAGGAGGGGGGATTGGCCAAAAACGCTGACCCCGGGGTCAAGGAAATGGCCGTTTTGGGAGCCGACGCAAAACTGCCTCTTTTTTGCCTCATCCACCTCCAGACCTGCTGGGAAACAGTTACTGATCACTTTTAATGTGGTAAGTCGGCCTGAAAACAAGTGGCAGCCAAAACAGTGGAGGAGGGGGGGATTGGCCAAAAACGCTGACCCCGGGGTCAAGGAAATGGCCGTTTTGGGAGCCGACGCAAAACTGCCTCTTTTTTGCCTCATCCACCTCCAGACCTGCTGGGAAACAGTTACTGATCACTTTTAATGTGGTAAGTCGGCCTGAAAACAAGTGGCAGCCAAAACAGTGGAGGAGGGGGGATTGGCCAAAAACGCTGACCCCGGGGTCAAGGAAATGGCCGTTTTGGGAGCCGACGCAAAACTGCCTCTTTTTTGCCTCATCCACCTCCAGACCTGCTGGGAAACAGTTACTGATCACTTTTAATGTGGTAAGTCGGCCTGAAAACAAGTGGCAGCCAAAACAGTGGTTGGCCAAAAACGCTGACCCCGGGGTCAAGGAAATGGCCGTTTTGGGAGCCGACGCAAAACTGCCTCTTTTTTGCCTCATCCACCTCCAGACCTGCTGGGAAACAGTTACTGATCACTTTTAATGTGGTAAGTCGGCCTGAAAACAAGTGGCAGCCAAAACAGTGGTTGGCCAAAAACGCTGACCCCGGGGTCAAGGAAATGGCCGTTTTGGGAGCCGACGCAAAACTGCCTCTTTTTTGCCTCATCCACCTCCAGACCTGCTGGGAAACAGTTACTGATCACTTTTAATGTGGTAAGTCAGCCAGAGAACAAGTGGCAGCCAAAACAGTGGTTGGCCAAAAACGCTGACCCCGGGGTCAAGGAAATGGCCGTTTTGGGAGCCGACGCAAAACTGCCTCTTTTTTGCCTCATCCACCTCCAGACCTGCTGGGAAACAGTTACTGATCACTTTTAATGTGGTAAGTCGGCCAGAAAACAAGTGGCAGCCAAAACAGTGGAGGAGGGGGGATTGGCCAAAAACGCTGACCCCGGGGTCAAGGAAATGGCCGTTTTGGGAGCCGACGCAAAACTGCCTCTTTTTTGCCTCATCCACCTCCAGACCTGCTGGGAAACAGTTACTGATCACTTTTAATGTGGTAAGTCGGCCTGAAAACAAGTGGCAGCCAAAACAGTGGAGGAGGGGGGATTGGCCAAAAACGCTGACCCCGGGGTCAAGGAAATGGCCGTTTTGGGAGCCGACGCAAAACTGCCTCTTTTTTGCCTCATCCACCTCCAGACCTGCTGGGAAACAGTTACTGATCACTTTTAATGTGGTAAGTCGGCCTGAAAACAAGTGGCAGCCAAAACAGTGGTTGGCCAAAAACGCTGACCCCGGGGTCAAGGAAATGGCCGTTTTGGGAGCCGACGCAAAACTGCCTCTTTTTTGCCTCATCCACCTCCAGACCTGCTGGGAAACAGTTACTGATCACTTTTAATGTGGTAAGTCGGCCAGAAAACAAGTGGCAGCCAAAACAGTGGAGGAGGGGGGATTGGCCAAAAACGCTGACCCCGGGGTCAAGGAAATGGCCGTTTTGGGAGCCGACGCAAAACTGCCTCTTTTTTGCCTCATCCACCTCCAGACCTGCTGGGAAACAGTTACTGATCACTTTTAATGTGGTAAGTCGGCCTGAAAACAAGTGGCAGCCAAAACAGTGGAGGAGGGGGGATTGGCCAAAAACGCTGACCCCGGGGTCAAGGAAATGGCCGTTTTGGGAGCCGACGCAAAACTGCCTCTTTTTTGCCTCATCCACCTCCAGACCTGCTGGGAAACAGTTACTGATCACTTTTAATGTGGTAAGTCGGCCTGAAAACAAGTGGCAGCCAAAACAGTGGAGGAGGGGGGATTGGCCAAAAACGCTGACCCCGGGGTCAAGGAAATGGCCGTTTTGGGAGCCGACGCAAAACTGCCTCTTTTTTGCCTCATCCACCTCCAGACCTGCTGGGAAACAGTTACTGATCACTTTTAATGTGGTAAGTCGGCCTGAAAACAAGTGGCAGCCAAAACAGTGGAGGAGGGGGGATTGGTCAAAAACGCTGACCCCGGGGTCAAGGAAATGGCCGTTTTGGGAGCCGACGCAAAACTGCCTCTTTTTTGCCTCATCCACCTCCAGACCTGCTGGGAAACAGTTACTGATCACTTTTAATGTGGTAAGTCGGCCTGAAAACAAGTGGCAGCCAAAAAAGTGGAGGAGGGGGGATTGGCCAAAAACGCTGACCCCGGGGTCAAGGAAATGGCCGTTTTGGGAGCCGACGCAAAACTGCCTCTTTTTTGCCTCATCCACCTCCAGACCTGCTGGGAAACAGTTACTGATCACTTTTAATGTGGTAAGTCGGCCTGAAAACAAGTGGCAGCCAAAACAGTGGAGGAGGGGGGGATTGGCCAAAAACGCTGACCCCGGGGTCAAGGAAATGGCCGTTTTGGGAGCCGACGCAAAACTGCCTCTTTTTTGCCTCATCCACCTCCAGACCTGCTGGGAAACAGTTACTGATCACTTTTAATGTGGTAAGTCGGCCTGAAAACAAGTGGCAGCCAAAACAGTGGAGGAGGGGGGATTGGCCAAAAACGCTGACCCCGGGGTCAAGGAAATGGCCGTTTTGGGAGCCGACGCAAAACTGCCTCTTTTTTGCCTCATCCACCTCCAGACCTGCTGGGAAACAGTTACTGATCACTTTTAATGTGGTAAGTCGGCCTGAAAACAAGTGGCAGCCAAAACAGTGGTTGGCCAAAAACGCTGACCCCGGGGTCAAGGAAATGGCCGTTTTGGGAGCCGACGCAAAACTGCCTCTTTTTTGCCTCATCCACCTCCAGACCTGCTGGGAAACAGTTACTGATCACTTTTAATGTGGTAAGTCGGCCAGAAAACAAGTGGCAGCCAAAACAGTGGAGGAGGGGGGATTGGCCAAAAACGCTGACCCCGGGGTCAAGGAAATGGCCGTTTTGGGAGCCGACGCAAAACTGCCTCTTTTTTGCCTCATCCACCTCCAGACCTGCTGGGAAACAGTTACTGATCACTTTTAATGTGGTAAGTCGGCCTGAAAACAAGTGGCAGCCAAAACAGTGGTTGGCCAAAAACGCTGACCCCGGGGTCAAGGAAATGGCCGTTTTGGGAGCCGACGCAAAACTGCCTCTTTTTTGCCTCATCCACCTCCAGACCTGCTGGGAAACAGTTACTGATCACTTTTAATGTGGTAAGTCGGCCTGAAAACAAGTGGCAGCCAAAACAGTGGTTGGCCAAAAACGCTGACCCCGGGGTCAAGGAAATGGCCGTTTTGGGAGCCGACGCAAAACTGCCTCTTTTTTGCCTCATCCACCTCCAGACCTGCTGGGAAACAGTTACTGATCACTTTTAATGTGGTAAGTCGGCCAGAAAACAAGTGGCAGCCAAAACAGTGGAGGAGGGGGGATTGGCCAAAAACGCTGACCCCGGGGTCAAGGAAATGGCCGTTTTGGGAGCCGACGCAAAACTGCCTCTATTTTGCCTCATCCACCTCCAGACCTGCTGGGAAACAGTTACTGATCACTTTTAATGTGGTAAGTCGGCCAGAAAACAAGTGGCAGCCAAAACAGTGGAGGAGGGGGGATTGGCCAAAAACGCTGACCCCGGGGTCAAGGAAATGGCCGTTTTGGGAGCCGACGCAAAACTGCCTCTTTTTTGCCTCATCCACCTCCAGACCTGCTGGGAAACAGTTACTGATCACTTTTAATGTGGTAAGTTGGCCTGAAAACAAGTGGCAGCCAAAACAGTGGAGGAGGGGGGATTGGCCAAAAACGCTGACCCCGGGGTCAAGGAAATGGCCGTTTTGGGAGCCGACGCAAAACTGCCTCTTTTTTGCCTCATCCACCTCCAGACCTGCTGGGAAACAGTTACTGATCACTTTTAATGTGGTAAGTCGGCCTGAAAACAAGTGGCAGCCAAAACAGTGGTTGGCCAAAAACGCTGACCCCGGGGTCAAGGAAATGGCCGTTTTGGGAGCCGACGCAAAACTGCCTCTTTTTTGCCTCATCCACCTCCAGACCTGCTGGGAAACAGTTACTGATCACTTTTAATGTGGTAAGTCGGCCTGAAAACAAGTGGCAGCCAAAACAGTGGAGGAGGGGGGATTGGCCAAAAACGCTGACCCCGGGGTCAAGGAAATGGCCGTTTTGGGAGCCGACGCAAAACTGCCTCTTTTTTGCCTCATCCACCTCCAGACCTGCTGGGAAACAGTTACTGATCACTTTTAATGTGGTAAGTCGGCCTGAAAACAAGTGGCAGCCAAAACAGTGGAGGAGGGGGGATTGGCCAAAAACGCTGACCCCGGGGTCAAGGAAATGGCCGTTTTGGGAGCCGACGCAAAACTGCCTCTTTTTTGCCTCATCCACCTCCAGACCTGCTGGGAAACAGTTACTGATCACTTTTAATGTGGTAAGTCGGCCTGAAAACAAGTGGCAGCCAAAACAGTGGTTGGCCAAAAACGCTGACCCCGGGGTCAAGGAAATGGCCGTTTTGGGAGCCGACGCAAAACTGCCTCTTTTTTGCCTCATCCACCTCCAGACCTGCTGGGAAACAGTTACTGATCACTTTTAATGTGGTAAGTCGGCCTGAAAACAAGTGGCAGCCAAAACAGTGGTTGGCCAAAAACGCTGACCCCGGGGTCAAGGAAATGGCCGTTTTGGGAGCCGACGCAAAACTGCCTCTTTTTTGCCTCATCCACCTCCAGACCTGCTGGGAAACAGTTACTGATCACTTTTAATGTGGTAAGTCGGCCTGAAAACAAGTGGCAGCCAAAACAGTGGAGGAGGGGGGATTGGCCAAAAACGCTGACCCCGGGGTCAAGGAAATGGCCGTTTTGGGAGCCGACGCAAAACTGCCTCTTTTTTGCCTCATCCACCTCCAGACCTGCTGGGAAACAGTTACTGATCACTTTTAATGTGGTAAGTCGGCCTGAAAACAAGTGGCAGCCAAAACAGTGGTTGGCCAAAAACGCTGACCCCGGGGTCAAGGAAATGGCCGTTTTGGGAGCCGACGCAAAACTGCCTCTTTTTTGCCTCATCCACCTCCAGACCTGCTGGGAAACAGTTACTGATCACTTTTAATGTGGTAAGTCGGCCAGAGAACAAGTGGCAGCCAAAACAGTGGTTGGCCAAAAACGCTGACCCCGGGGTCAAGGAAATGGCCGTTTTGGGAGCCGACGCAAAACTGCCTCTTTTTTGCCTCATCCACCTCCAGACCTGCTGGGAAACAGTTACTGATCACTTTTAATGTGGTAAGTCGGCCTGAAAACAAGTGGCAGCCAAAACAGTGGAGGAGGGGGGATTGGCCAAAAACGCTGACCCCGGGGTCAAGGAAATGGCCGTTTTGGGAGCCGACGCAAAACTGCCTCTTTTTTGCCTCATCCACCTCCAGACCTGCTGGGAAACAGTTACTGATCACTTTTAATGTGGTAAGTCGGCCTGAAAACAAGTGGCAGCCAAAACAGTGGTTGGCCAAAAACGCTGACCCCGGGGTCAAGGAAATGGCCGTTTTGGGAGCCGACGCAAAACTGCCTCTTTTTTGCCTCATCCACCTCCAGACCTGCTGGGAAACAGTTACTGATCACTTTTAATGTGGTAAGTCGGCCAGAAAACAAGTGGCAGCCAAAACAGTGGTTGGCCAAAAACGCTGACCCCGGGGTCAAGGAAATGGCCGTTTTGGGAGCCGACGCAAAACTGCCTCTTTTTTGCCTCATCCACCTCCAGACCTGCTGGGAAACAGTTACTGATCACTTTTAATGTGGTAAGTCGGCCTGAAAACAAGTGGCAGCCAAAACAGTGGTTGGCCAAAAACGCTGACCCCGGGGTCAAGGAAATGGCCGTTTTGGGAGCCGACGCAAAACTGCCTCTTTTTTGCCTCATCCACCTCCAGACCTGCTGGGAAACAGTTACTGATCACTTTTAATGTGGTAAGTCGGCCTGAAAACAAGTGGCAGCCAAAACAGTGGTTGGCCAAAAACGCTGACCCCGGGGTCAAGGAAATGGCCGTTTTGGGAGCCGACGCAAAACTGCCTCTTTTTTGCCTCATCCACCTCCAGACCTGCTGGGAAACAGTTACTGATCACTTTTAATGTGGTAAGTCGGCCTGAAAACAAGTGGCAGCCAAAACAGTGGTTGGCCAAAAACGCTGACCCCGGGGTCAAGGAAATGGCCGTTTTGGGAGCCGACGCAAAACTGCCTCTTTTTTGCCTCATCCACCTCCAGACCTGCTGGGAAACAGTTACTGATCACTTTTAATGTGGTAAGTCGGCCTGAAAACAAGTGGCAGCCAAAACAGTGGTTGGCCAAAAACGCTGACCCCGGGGTCAAGGAAATGGCCGTTTTGGGAGCCGACGCAAAACTGCCTCTTTTTTGCCTCATCCACCTCCAGACCTGCTGGGAAACAGTTACTGATCACTTTTAATGTGGTAAGTCGGCCTGAAAACAAGTGGCAGCCAAAACAGTGGTTGGCCAAAAACGCTGACCCCGGGGTCAAGGAAATGGCCGTTTTGGGAGCCGACGCAAAACTGCCTCTTTTTTGCCTCATCCACCTCCAGACCTGCTGGGAAACAGTTACTGATCACTTTTAATGTGGTAAGTCGGCCTGAAAACAAGTGGCAGCCAAAACAGTGGTTGGCCAAAAACGCTGACCCCGGGGTCAAGGAAATGGCCGTTTTGGGAGCCGACGCAAAACTGCCTCTTTTTTGCCTCATCCACCTCCAGACCTGCTGGGAAACAGTTACTGATCACTTTTAATGTGGTAAGTCGGCCTGAAAACAAGTGGCAGCCAAAACAGTGGTTGGCCAAAAACGCTGACCCCGGGGTCAAGGAAATGGCCGTTTTGGGAGCCGACGCAAAACTGCCTCTTTTTTGCCTCATCCACCTCCAGACCTGCTGGGAAACAGTTACTGATCACTTTTAATGTGGTAAGTCGGCCTGAAAACAAGTGGCAGCCAAAACAGTGGTTGGCCAAAAACGCTGACCCCGGGGTCAAGGAAATGGCCGTTTTGGGAGCCGACGCAAAACTGCCTCTTTTTTGCCTCATCCACCTCCAGACCTGCTGGGAAACAGTTACTGATCACTTTTAATGTGGTAAGTCGGCCAGAAAACAAGTGGCAGCCAAAACAGTGGAGGAGGGGGGATTGGCCAAAAACGCTGACCCCGGGGTCAAGGAAATGGCCGTTTTGGGAGCCGACGCAAAACTGCCTCTTTTTTGCCTCATCCACCTCCAGACCTGCTGGGAAACAGTTACTGATCACTTTTAATGTGGTAAGTCGGCCTGAAAACAAGTGGCAGCCAAAACAGTGGAGGAGGGGGGATTGGCCAAAAACGCTGACCCCGGGGTCAAGGAAATGGCCGTTTTGGGAGCCGACGCAAAACTGCCTCTTTTTTGCCTCATCCACCTCCAGACCTGCTGGGAAACAGTTACTGATCACTTTTAATGTGGTAAGTCGGCCTGAAAACAAGTGGCAGCCAAAACAGTGGTTGGCCAAAAACGCTGACCCCGGGGTCAAGGAAATGGCCGTTTTGGGAGCCGACGCAAAACTGCCTCTTTTTTGCCTCATCCACCTCCAGACCTGCTGGGAAACAGTTACTGATCACTTTTAATGTGGTAAGTCGGCCTGAAAACAAGTGGCAGCCAAAACAGTGGAGGAGGGGGGATTGGCCAAAAACGCTGACCCCGGGGTCAAGGAAATGGCCGTTTTGGGAGCCGACGCAAAACTGCCTCTTTTTTGCCTCATCCACCTCCAGACCTGCTGGGAAACAGTTACTGATCACTTTTAATGTGGTAAGTCGGCCTGAAAACAAGTGGCAGCCAAAACAGTGGTTGGCCAAAAACGCTGACCCCGGGGTCAAGGAAATGGCCGTTTTGGGAGCCGACGCAAAACTGCCTCTTTTTTGCCTCATCCACCTCCAGACCTGCTGGGAAACAGTTACTGATCACTTTTAATGTGGTAAGTCGGCCTGAAAACAAGTGGCAGCCAAAACAGTGGAGGAGGGGGGATTGGCCAAAAACGCTGACCCCGGGATCAAGGAAATGGCCGTTTTGGGAGCCGACGCAAAACTGCCTCTTTTTTGCCTCATCCACCTCCAGACCTGCTGGGAAACAGTTACTGATCACTTTTAATGTGGTAAGTCGGCCTGAAAACAAGTGGCAGCCAAAACAGTGGTTGGCCAAAAACGCTGACCCCGGGGTCAAGGAAATGGCCGTTTTGGGAGCCGACGCAAAACTGCCTCTTTTTTGCCTCATCCACCTCCAGACCTGCTGGGAAACAGTTACTGGTCACTTTTAATGTGGTAAGTCGGCCTGAAAACAAGTGGCAGCCAAAACAGTGGTTGGCCAAAAACGCTGACCCCGGGGTCAAGGAAATGGCCGTTTTGGGAGCCGACGCAAAACTGCCTCTTTTTTGCCTCATCCACCTCCAGACCTGCTGGGAAACAGTTACTGATCACTTTTAATGTGGTAAGTCGGCCTGAAAACAAGTGGCAGCCAAAACAGTGGAGGAGGGGGGATTGGCCAAAAACGCTGACCCCGGGGTCAAGGAAATGGCCGTTTTGGGAGCCGACGCAAAACTGCCTCTTTTTTGCCTCATCCACCTCCAGACCTGCTGGGAAACAGTTACTGATCACTTTTAATGTGGTAAGTCGGCCTGAAAACAAGTGGCAGCCAAAACAGTGGAGGAGGGGGGATTGGCCAAAAACGCTGACCCCGGGGTCAAGGAAATGGCTGTTTTGGGAGCCGACGCAAAACTGCCTCTTTTTTGCCTCATCCACCTCCAGACCTGCTGGGAAACAGTTTCTGATCACTTTTAAGCAAACAGCTGTCAGCTAAAACAGCTGTCAGCCAAAACAGTGGAGGAGGGGGGATTTGAAAAAAACCTTGACCGCGGGGTCAAGGAAATTTCCGATTTTGGAGCCGACACCAAACTGCCTCTTTTTGGTCTGATCCGCCTCCAAACCCGTTGGAAAACAGGTATTGATCACTTTTAATGTGGTAAATCGGTCAGCAAACAGCTGTCAGCCAAAACAGTGGAGGAGGGGGGATTTGAAAAAAACCTTGACCGCGGGGTCAAGGAAATTTCCGATTTTGGAGCCGACACCAAACTGCCTCTTTTTGGTCTGATCCGCCTCCAAACCCGTTGGAAAACAGGTATTGATCACTTTTAATGTGGTAAATCGGCCAGCAAACAGCTGTCAGCCAAAACAGTGGAGGACGGGGGATTTGAAAAAAACCTTGACCGCAGGGCCAAGGAAATTTCCATTTTTGGAGCCTTCATAAAAACTTCATTTAAAACAACTAAACATCATGTTTAGTAGTTCTCAAGGCGTCCCATATTGAAACATACAGCTGTCAGCCTGAGTGCTTATTCTAGCTCCAATGTCAGAAACGCGCTTAGTTTGAGGAGAGAAAGCTAAAATGGACACTTGTTTATAAACAGTTTTTTTGTTGTGAAAACCTAATTTAAAACAACTAAATGTGGCGAGCGGAGGGTCAGGAAAATAAAAAGATAGTCGTTCTTACTCTATTTAACAAATCAAGTTGCCAGACAACGCCACTTTGGGATCTCAGCCCAAAGAACTGAATGACGCACCTTTAAAGGCGCACAGGTCCGTTCACTCAAATAGCAAGAGACAGTGTTCCAATCTCAAAAAAAATATAAGTTTTATTAACAGAATTTGATTAAAATGATATAAAAACACACCATTCACACGGGGATTAAACTAGGGGACCAAATTAAAGCTGAGGATACCGGTGCACGAGTTGATGGAGCGGTGAATCCCAACAAAAACAAAAAAAAGAGAAGACACCCAGCTGTGACAGTCACACACACACACACACGTGAAGGATGCCCGAATCCCAGGGAGCACAGCACACAAAAGGGGATCCCACCACCAGACCACCGGACCTCAGCAACTAAAACAAAAGGAACACACACACACGGGTTAGTGGGGTTACAGTAATCCAACAGAACAAACAATATACAAAAACTTGGAAACAAATAAATGGCAGCAGAAATCAATTAAACTAAACTAAACTACCAGTTGCCAAATATAAGTTACTCAAAATACAAAGAGAAATAAGGTAAGAAACAAGAAAAACTCTGCCCAAATGAAATATCTAAACAAATAAATCTAAATACAAAAATAATCAATACAACAAATCAAGACAACTGAGCAGGGCAATGAAAACAAAAATGCAACCCACACTCCCAACAAACAGACTTTAAAAAGGGCTCCAATCAAGCCAGTCAATTAATAACAGTCAGCACACCAGAGTACCACGCAATACTTGCGAGTGATGTAAGCCAGGGGAAAAGCAATTGTCTTAAGAAGGCAGGTCCACAGCTGGTGAAGTAGAACCTCTCCACCAGACGGATGATGGAAATCGGCGCGTTATAGCGGACACGCCAAGGAAACTCACTGACGCCGATCCACACAACGCAGCAGCGATCCACACAACGCAGCAGCGATCCACACAACGCAGCAGGTCCCAACAAAGCAGCAGCGATCCCCAGCTACGAGCAGCGCCAACTGTGTAGTCAGCTGCTGACGCCACACACCTGACCGCAAGAATCACCGTGCCGACAGTGAGCGGGGTACACGATCCATTAAAAACTCCGGGGCACTCGAACCAAGGGCCCTGCAGTACAACACAGCAATTAATAATACCCACAGGCCTACACAAAAGGTGAGCAGACTAGCCGCCTTACCTGCCCGATGAGAGCGTGGTCGAGCCAGCAGTGACGCAACCAACCAGGAAGCAGAGAGGGAGAGCCAGCAGGGGGAAATCCACCCCTTAAATAGCCATGGCGCCGTCAGTGGTTGGCTATGGTGCTGCCAATTGGCACCGTCAAAGTATAATAATGGCAACACAATTTCTATGCTGCTACATAAACATCATGTTTAGTAGTTCTCAAGGCTTTCCATATTGAAACATACAGCTGTCAGCCTGAGTGCTTATTCTAGCTCCAATGTCAGAAACGCGCTTAGTTTGAGGAGAGAAAGCTAAAATGGACACTTGTTTATAAACAGTTTTTTTGTTGTGAAAACCTAATTTAAAACAACTAAACATCATGTTTAGTAGTTCTCAAGGCTTTCCATATTGAAACATACAGCTGTCAGCCTGTGAGTGCTTATTCTAGCTCCAATGTCAGAAACGAGCTTAGTTTGAGGAGAGAACGCTAAAATGGACACTTGTTTAATGAACACCTGTTAGACAATAGAAACATGATCCACTTCATGAAATGCAGTGTGTTTACCTATTGTAAGTGTTTCCAGTGAAGAAGTTTCAGTCTGCCGGCCTTCCATCTCCTCTGTCAGTAACGAAATGAAATATACAGCTGTCAGCCTATGAGTGCTTGTTCTTGCTCCAATGTCAGAAACAAGCTTAGTTCTAGGAAAGAAAGCCAAAAATGACACTTATTAAATAAACATTTTTTTGTTATGCAAACCTCATTCAAAACAACTACACATCATGTTTAGTACTTCTCAAGGCTTTCCATGTTGAAATATACAGCTGTCAGCCTGTGAGTACTTGTTCTAGCTCCAAAATTGATACTGTCAGTTAATATTATAGTAGATTATGTACATAAATAATTACTTACATTTCATCCCTAATGATAGCGTTGGTCAGTCCAAAATCTCCACTTGATTCTGAGAGTTTGTCAAAGCTCAATTTCTGTAACGTAGATGACACCCAAATTGATCAGGGTGCAGGGAATATGCAGCTCAAAGTCATCAAAATTCTATTCACATCTTGTGATCAAGATCATTTTTCTTCAGTGGAGGGAAAGTTATACACGTTACAGACTTTTCACACCAAAGAACAGAACCAAAAACATTCATTTAGACATTTCTCTTAATGTAACTGTGACTGATTGTGTTAGACTGTTTTAAACAATTCAATTCGAATATCTGATTGTTTCAGACTGTATGGAGTTTGTTGCACCTACTGTAACTTGGATATGGATATCATGTATATGTATATTTAAAAGAACAGATAGATAGAATGAACAACAGTAGCAGGTGCCCCACATCAGTTGGATAGATTGTCTGTCTATGTATAGCAATCATGCGGGGATAAAACACTTTAAATTGTGTTTGTAGTTTACTTACCAAATGGAGTTACCTTTAAGATTTACAGTTAACAGCATCATCAGGATGAGGGTTGGGAACATATTTCACCCCCAACGTAAGACTCAAGACTTTCATTATGTGTCTCAACAAAATTACTTTGCACTTTAAAGTGTGTGGTTAGTATCTAATCGTACTGTATTCCCATATATCTACTTGTGTTTGGAGCAGCTCGCAAGTGGGAAACTATTGCCAGACTGTAGAAGAGCTGATACCGAGCACTCTCCAACCAGCTACAGTATACAGAAAACAAACTGTAGCAACACTCTCTCTTTTCTCTTCATTTGGCTTTAATCACAGGGGAGTTTGGTCAGGAATAATAGCCACTCACAATCTGCCATCTGCCCTAATACACTTTAGTCTAAATTGTGCTTTTTCTTCATAATTAACATGCAGCATTTCCCATCTGGCACTGCCATGGAAAACATTTCCCATCTGCTACAGTATATTTTCATTTTAGTTGCTCCTAACTTCCACCAATGTCTTAATCAAAAGACCTTAATGGCTTCGCTGCACATAACAAGTATGTTTCGTTGAAAGTCTTTCACTGTGAAAGCCTAGCTTCTGATATTATGATGGGATGTTTTCTCAAATAATTATATTAGCAACAGAGGTGGTATAGTGTGATGATAAATCAAAAATAAAAATCTGAGAAAGCAGAAAAGCTGTGACCTGCCAGACTTTTCACCTTGTTACTACATTGATTTGGTGTTTACACCAAGTTCATACTGTACTGTGTTGTCCTGTGTTTTACCTGTGATGTGTGGTGCAGACTATACAGAAGACTATACAGAGGTTAAGAGTAGGTTATAGAAACAGTATACATGTACGAAAGCATACAATTGTGTGTGTGTGTGTGTTGTTGTCCAGGGGTGCACTGAGGAGCTACTTTGTGTTTTTCAGGGGAGTTTTTCAAGTTTATTTTTAACCTCTAGCACCATCTGGTGTTTGATTGTTGCCACTAAGAATATAGAAAACATATTTACTTGAGGAAGCGCCTACCTGGAAACAGAAAAAAACACACACATACAAGTCAGAGTATTGATAATTGATTGAATATGAAAAATGCTGTGCAGGAGGAGAATAATTTGTGACCTCTGAAGTTGACTTCACTGCAGTATCAACAAGTCTGAGTCCATGAATATTGGACTTATTCACTCTTTTTGGGATTTTAACATTTTCATTGGACCTATTTAATCATGTAATTAAATAATTATCACATTTTGTATTTCTACTAAGTGTTCCAACTTGAACTCTGTTCATTATTTTGTATTTGTTATTTTCCTGCTTACAGCTCCTTTTGCACCTCCAACCAAAAAAGGGTGAATCTTTTTTCCTTTTTTTTTCTGAAAGTTCTTCCTTTTTGCTCCTTGCAGTCCGGTGTCTACAGGTACAGTACACTGGATAAGGCTCTAGCCACAATATGAAGCCACGAACCCTGGAAAATCATCCCGTTTCAGTGTGTTCCTCAGTGTCAGTGAGATGAGATGAGAAATGAATATCTGATGGGATTAGAGACAGATGTTTTTGTCTGTACCTTCGGTGGAGTCATGACAGTGATGACAGTCTATGGTTAGACAGAATTCAACAACTGTCTGGAAAAATGTGAACGGAAGAGAAGACAAAGCATGATTGTCCTTCTTCCTTCCTCAAAAACACTGACAAAAGTGTGCCTACGTAAGCCACTGAAGTCCCAACTAACCCCGGGTGTAAATAAGCGAGACTGTTTGCATGCGGCTGGGGAAGACAGCGCATGCTCAGTTGATGACTAACATTAAAAACATGTCTGAACTGAATAATGTTGCACTATGAGGGGCTGTTAATTAAAACCACCATTACTGCCTGTTTGAAATAAAACAGCTGCCTGAAATATACACGTGGAAGGAAATCGGTCTTTCTTTTGTTTTCCAGCCAAATCTGAAAGCAGCAGGCCAATAGCTTCACAGTGTTAATGATCTGTGTGTGTGTGTGAGTGTGAGAGAGAGGGAGAGATTCTGTATGTGATTTTTGAAAAAACATATGTCAAAGCACAAAGCAAAGATCCATTATAACACTAAAATATTGATAATATCTTGTGACTGTTGTCTATGAATGTACTTAAACAATGTTAGTTAAATATTCCACTGACAAAAGAACATTTTTATTTGTTTGTTGTACGCATTATCTTAATGTACTGTTGAAGTTTAAATCTCAAGTGTGTGTCTCTGATATTATAGCAATTATAATTGCTTTTGATGCTACTAGCAATTTCCTGCCATCCCATTCAGATTTCTCAGTTTGATTTTGTTCTTTTTTGTGAGGAATCACACAAAAAATGTGATCCCACTTGCTGCCACAAGGTGTCAGTCTTCTACAACCTTCAAGAGAGAAGCCTCAAGTAAAATCGTTGTCCAGGACAAGACAAAGGTGTCCAGGGAAAAGTTGGCGAAGTGGAGAAGAGAGCACCGCAGAGGTACAGCTGCAGATGTGTTATATTTCTGTGATTATAAAACGTGCCACATACACTGACAAACACATCAACACACTGCTATGAGCCTGATTATCACTGCTTCACATTAGATATTTGGGGCTCAGAGCAGTTAAACTATCATTAGAGCATTGCTCTCCACAAACATTATCCCCACACAGTTAAACGTGGCTTTCAATTTATTCCAAATAAAGATGCGGACTAATCCTTACTGATGTTATATTTTGGTGACACGGAGAAACAAGCTGGGTTCAGAGTGAAGAGCATGATGATCTTCCATGATTAAAACCTGGTATTTATAGGTTACAATTAGCCTGATAGTAACAGTAACTCTATATAACTATGCACAATATATTTCTAGCTATAATAAACCCAGATTCTTTCTTTCCTAAAATCATCAGGGTGCGCTGGTTGGATTTGTGGGTCGTGTTTTCCTAACCTGATTAAATCTGATGCTTATATTTTTGTCTGAACTTGTTAAACACCTCACTCAGTAAATCAAATGCTCAAGGTGACATGATGCACTATGGACTTTACATTTTGATCTATGTATGTTTTATGTATCTATGAGCTCGTTAACTCTACACTGAAACTATCAAATAAAAAGATATAAACTCAAACTCCCCTTTGAATGTTTGGGGAGGTTTTTTATTCCCTTTTGATGTTCAACGAGATAAGATTTGTGACTACTATTTACACAAGTTTGTGTATTACTGTTATCACATAGAAATATGCGTGAATATATTTATTGATTGAGTTTTCCCTCTGGAAATCAATGAAAAAATCAATCAGTGATAACATTTTATTGCTTTTCAGAATTTTGGTCTTATTTACGTTCTTAAATGAAACGTGGATAGCACCGGCGAATGTGTCACCTTTAGGAAAACATGTTCATCAGATATATCCACGCAGATGTATCTCGGTGAAAAGAAATGGTACAGAGCATAACAGTGCACAGTGAACCAGATGGTGTTCGGTATTTTAAATATATTCGTGTCATAGTACATATTAGTCTTGACTAATCTTGACTAGTTATGATTACTACTCTTGACTTGACTGGATCCTCAGTCTAAACCAACTCTTCCCTTCTGTTTTATTCCTCCCTTAACTTGCCAGAGTTAACTCACCACAGCCGGGAGGATCCATATCATTTCCTAAGGAATTTAACCAGTCACAGCCTCTAAAAATTCCTCCTACCTCCAAATAATAGCTTAGTTTTTTTATAGCCCCACTCATTCTCTCTCTCTCACACACACACACGCACACACCCTTCAATGAATGTTAATGCAATATGGCCGCAGCCTGGCCAGGGGTGGGGATTGACTTGTTTCCAAACACTTAATTCAATTTGTCATCGCCATTCAGGGAGGCTCAAGTGGTCTAATTTGTGTTAATGAGGGGTAATAAAGTCATAGCCCCCTATATTACTGCCAGGGGGGCGTAAGCGAGTGTGTGTTAAGGGTGTGTGTGTGTGTGTGTGTGAAGGGATGGGGGTTGTAGGTATATGCTATTGACTTGCTTTGGTCTCAGGCAGCCTGCCTGGCTGTTCTCCTTCTTGCGTGCCGTCCATCAGGACACCGCCAACCCTCCTTTCTCTCTATTGTGCCCCTAATTAGATAGCCTTTGTTGGGCTAATGCTGCCGCCATCTGGTCGGCCGTCCGGGGGGTGTCGGCCTCAGGGTTGAGGTGGGGGACCCAGAAGGAAGGGTCTCTGTGGTGGGGAGACCCTTCTCCTCCCATCCTCCTCTCTGCACTCCCCTCATTCAATACCTCCAGCCAGGACCATCTTCCCCCTTTGGCTGACACCACAAGGACCCTTTCACACTTGAAGGAATTAGTGAAAGATTGATGTCTCCCTCTCCCTCTGTCAGTGTGAGAGGGCGTAGCGACATAGTGGTGAGACTTTCCCCCAGCAGCCGTCGTATTGTGTTCCCCATCCAGACTGCAGAAGGGCAGGTTTCAGCAGGCAGATAAAATACCAGTCTGAAAGGTTATGAGCGGTAGGTAGAAGAAAAAACATTCAAAAGAACTACATAACACACAAACAGACAGATTCAGGAAATGTGTCCTGGAAATGAATGGAAATGCATCATACAGTCAGACAGGAGGATGCATTAAGGACAGAACTGACTATAACATGAAAACATTCTCATGTAGTGTCTCTCTCATTAACATGTATTTATCCATGTCTGCATGTTAGAGAAAAAAAAAAAAAAAAAAAAAGGCAATGCTGTGTTTACTGCGTTTGATTGAAAAGTGAAATTTCAGGTGGCTTAAAAAAGGCATTATATGTTCTTTGACTTTATCCACTTCTATCATTTAACAGGGGAAACTGCAAGCAGCACAGTGGCTTTGGTTATAACCGTCACTGCAAAACATCTGATGCTCTCAAATATTAAATACAGGCATGGACACGCATGGAGTCATTTTCCCAAGCTCAAGCTCTGGCATCAGAACTCCTAAATGGCTGGGACGGGTCAAATATAGAGGTGGAATTTCCCCACATTGATCAATAAAGTGTAAATTAACATCAGCTGGTCTCTGTCACAGCACACACCGGTTTGCAGTGGATACGGACAAGGTGCAGGTAAGCTCCTGTACATCAGAGCAGAGATTAAACAAGAACCATCATGCAAATACTGGAGTGCGGCTCTTATTGGCCTCTTTGGTTTCAGGAGGATGTGTGACCCTGCACAGGCTAAGCAGATACAGATCACGGTTTGATGGATGAGTTTCAGAATGAAGTATTTGTTGTGCTCTGTCCTCTTTTGCTGGAAATGTTTAAAGAGTCCAGCGAGTTTGGATGCTCGGAAAAAAACCCCTATAAAATTGTTTTAAACCACACGAATCACCGCGTGCCCAAGCATCATCCATCTCCTCCTTCACTTTCATTGATTATTATCCTGATGCATGGTATCTTGTGGTCATTTGGCACAATGGGACAGTAAAAATCATGGTGATATGATTGCCCAGAGTTTGACTGACAAGTGATCTCTTCTGTGCTAATCAGATAAATGTAACAGAAAGAAAAACTCCACAGAAAGGTTACACAATGAGAACATTTTCTCAGTGACACTCGACTTGCCTTGTCAATCATTGTGTTTGTTTTGTTAATAATGTTTGTGTTAAGGACTGTGCATGTGTGAACGTGTGTTCGCACATGCACAGTGTGTCTGTGTGTGTGTGTGTGTGTGTGTGTGTGATGGGGGGTTTGTTAAGATTGTGTTGTTGATGTCTTAAGTCACTCTGCCTCTCTCTCTTTCAAGCCGAGAGCACAACCCTTACATGACCCTGAGCAGTTGGCTGACTGTGCCTCCTTCACGCCTCTTTCATCCCTCCCAGAACAACATCGTCCATCTGCCCCCCCCCCCTATAGGCCGGGACACAGGCTGCCATGTGCCAACGGAGACACACACTCAAGTTAGTAGGTCCAGGGGGTTCCTGGTGATAATTTAGTTACAATGTTGTCTGCCAACAGTATTAAAACTGTGAGAAAATGTGCTGCAGATCGACATGACACACACCGATGAAACCTATAGCAAATTCATGGAATATTTCAAATCTTCTGTCACTTGAAGTCTTTTAGGACTTTGAAGCATTTTATGTTTTTGATATGGTTTGAAAAAGCAGAAGAAGAAGCGGTAAAAGAAACAGCGCTGTGTATGGAAGCTCAGATTACATTAATAGAAAAAAATCCAAGACATCACAGCACTGCTCAAACTGGTTAAAAAAAGCTAAACAACAAAATGCAAACGGACTGTATCCCATGGTATTTATCCCATGTTTGTCATGCATACCAGCTTGTCATCTTTACATCTGTCCATCCTGTCTATCGACAGTATTTTTTCATCCAACAGAAGCCAGAAAAAAGTTGTTTTCATTTGCAAAAGTCAGCACAACCTTTTTGACAAAAGGAAAAAAAAAAATCAAAATATCTCAATAGAGCTGCAAGCCACCACCTACTTTTATACATCAATACATTTTCATACATTGATACCAGCTACTTTAACATAGGCAGAGTTACCTCTGACAATACAGTATCCAGAAGTCCCCTCTGGGTCAACAAATTGTAAAACCTTCTTGCACAATATATGCATAGAAAACAGTACATTCCAAACATGCTTTGCAGACTCTGAGCTTCATTCCAGCCATTTTTTACGCCAACAACGCGTCCTGTTGAAATTCACAAAACACAGCAGACTGAAGCTCCACCAGCAAGCAGCTTTGAAATGTATTATTTTAGCTGTGAAAGTTTTTCTTGGAATTATAAACTGTGCATAACTTCAGAGCGACTCGGGCCTAAATTCCCTAATCCTGAAAGTCAAACTTCATTAAAGTATTTGATTTATCTTCCAATGCTCAGTCAAGTTCTTTTCCTCAGCCACATGTTGAGCACACCCTTCGTGTAATGGTCTTATTACGAGGGAGTTGCTTTCCAAGCAAACTGGCCCATGTCTCCAATAGCAAAATTAGGCTTGAATGAAATCATATACAATTAAGGAACTTATTAGTTCTTGTCATGTTCTTGTGGGTAATACAATAAACACGGCTCTCAAATAATCACAACCATCAGGGCTGCAATCATGCTAACAATTGAATTCCCCTGAATAAGTATACCCATATTACAGTGTCTTGGCTCAGCTTGATTCAGTGTTATTATAGGTGTCTTTAAAGCCTACACCCATTGTTCCAAAGGTGTTAAGCAAGACTTCAGCACTGTAAAAACATTTTCATAGCCTCTGTACAAATGGCATTTTCATATACAAACACAATGTCACCAGTAAGTGTATCAACAAAAAGCTAAGTAATAGGCGTCAACTGTGTTTAATGCACACAGGTACCATAAAACAATGAGACAAACTTTTAGCAATGTTTATTAATGCACATCTATATGCGCATCGTATACATTTAAGAAACATTTTGGTGTTTAACTACAAAGTAAAAGATTCTGCACCAGTTGGTGCTTTCGTGTGTCACAGCGGCTTTTTTAAAAGCACCGCTAGGAGTCGCCAAAGTTAGACATTCTTAAATCCTACACAGAGGAACTTTAAGTATCAAGAGTAAAAGTAGGCAATATGTACACAGCCCCTTTCAGAGTATATTGTTACTGATAAACTACATCATTGAATTGTAATTACAAACTTATCAATTCGTAGGCAACATTTCAATGGTCAACATGGAGGTAATGTTACGTCCTTTAGGGCTGAAACTAATGGTTTTTTTTTTTGTTGCATTTTTGAATATGGTTATTTTCTTCTATCTTAGTACTGATTTTATTTGACCGACACTACAAAAGTCAAAGGCATTCAATGTACAATGGCACAAAGAAGACGAAAGCAGCACATTTATTTCAGTATTTCAGATTCTTCCAGCAGATTATTAACATTTTTGCTCACTAACCAGTGTAAATGATTTAGTGATCAACAAAATGGTTGACTATTAATTTCTGTAACAGACTAACATACTCTACATACCATCATGCAATTTCATCCATAAAATTGCATATTATGTTAAATGATGATACATTTTGTATATACAGTCCTTAAGTAGCTAACTATATACTAAATGCACATATTCAAGTAGTTCCATTTAAGTAGATACAATATAATGTGTTCATTATAAAACATTGATAAAAACAAAGCTCAATCTGCCTTTTTCATGTTTAAACGTTGATGCTCTAACATAATTGTAAGGCATGTAAATAAAAGACCTGAAACAATAAACATACTTAATCTATGGGATAAACGTAGAGTCATATGTTGGCATGATTACGGAGAACCGTAACAAAACAGTCTTTGCCACCCATTTTACCTCATGGTGGCGTGAACCACTACATCCTCAGATAAACGAGGACCTCAGAAAGAGACTTCACCCTTGAGCAGACACACACACACACACACACACACACAAACACACCTCCACACACAGACACTCTATCTCTAGGCCTTTACGCTCCTGCGACGCTCGCAGGGTTAAAATAAACGTTACTGCTGAACCATATTGTGCCCTCCCTCCTCTCTCCATATCCTTTATTCACAGGCGCGTAATTGGTAGTCAATTTGAGCTCCCCCTTTGCCTATTGTGGGCACATTTTGCTCTGACAGAGTGCGGAAGATTAATGGCTACGAGCAGCCAAGGGAGGCTCGCCTCAGCAAGCATGAGCGCCCTAAATTCATTACACCAATTTCCCCCTGTCCTGAGCTCCCCTACTCGCACCCACAAGAGAGAAAAAAAGGGGGGAAACAAGAATGAAAAGGGATAAAAGCAAAATAGTCAGATGGTGGTGGTGAAAGAAAGACAGAAAGAGGTGAAGAAACAAAGGATTAAAGAGATGGCTGCGTGTTAGTCGTGTTTCTGACGTTGCACACACACACACACACACACACACACACACACACACACACAGTCTGGCACTATGGAGACCAAAGAAGATTTTGTTTTTTTTTCATCTGTTTAAATTTCAGTCTGTGTTGACTGCTGGAGTAGTTACAAGGAATGGCAAGGCACCAGCTCACATCCCACATTCACGCATACTCATAAACACACTTGAATACACACACACACACACACACACACACACACACACACTGATACTGTACATACTCTCCATATCTTTCTCTCCTCACCCTATCTTTCTTTTTCACTGTCAAGCTCATGCACATACTGCACACACAAACTGCTGTCCCAAAGTGTAAAAAATGTTCAAAAGATTACTGAATTTGACCGTGAATCCTACCTTTACCAGAGTACCCAAGCAAGCTATCAACATCCATTTTAGAGTTCAGTAAGACTATTAGAAGAGCTTTTGAAATTAATTTGAGGTAGAATATGTAGGCCCTAATTTCACCAAATACTAGCAGCTACCATTATCATCTAAATGTTCCTATTGTTGCTATACTTCAATATCTAATCGACGTCAAACAGCCTGCTGGGATGTGAAGAACCAGCTCTCTCTGCCTGTGCCAAGTGTTTCACAAGCATCCAGGGCACATTTAGATCTCACTGGCCATGGGTCTGTTGGCAACAAGGCCTGGCTGGCTCGGATGAGCAGGAAACACCTTGAACTTGGGAATGATAAGGGTGACCTGTCCCCATTTACTTGGGCCAGCCCATAATTGTCATGATTTATTTCTAGCTGTCAAAAGCAAAGGGAATGCCCCCAGCCACCCCTCTACATTGAGTCTCTCAGCTTTTCCACCTTTTTTTCTCCTCTCCAACACACGTTCTTTTTTTTGCCTCTTGGCTGAAGTGCTCTCTCTCTGTTTGTATTGTGTGTTTGCATATGTGACATGCACTGGTCTGTGTGTACGTGCTTGTAAATGCTCCAGTAGCTGCTTTCTGGCCTCAACAACCTATCAACACAGCCGTGTGTTTCACTGTCAGATGCTCCGTGCCCCCGGTGATGGCACCACGCCCCAAGGCCTCGCACAGACCGCTGGAAGAAGATCAGGCTTGTGCCGGGGCCGAGTCCATTGTCTCATAGTGACAGGCCTCGTGGACGGCGCCGTAAGGGACGCCACCGGGAACCCAGCTAGGCCTGGATCCTGTAGCTCCACAATGAAACTGTCTGTCACACACTGCCTCCCCCCGGCTGTCCTGCCACACACCACATCCAAGAACAACTACCCCCCTCCAATGTTGGTGACACTTCCTGTCTGTTGTTTGGACCACAAATAGATGGAAGTCCTGCAGAAGGCTTTCAAGTGGTAAAACATATACCCTCTAGCAACCATGCTGGATACCCTTGCCTGTAGGCAACAAAAATGAGAACAGCTGAATGCATTTCCACTTACATGTAATATGTAAAATATAAATGTTTTTTATGAAGATCTAATTGCAGACTAGCACATCTATTATTTTCATGTAATAACTTAGCCCGCTAAATAGCATTGTTTAGCCACCGTCAGTATCCTAATTGAATTGCACACTAGCTAGTAAAAGGAATAGTTTACGGCTGTTGTTTATAGAGAAATAACGGCAGTGCTGCGTAACTCCTAAAATCACGGTATTGTCATCTTTAAATTTCTGTTTGTGTCTAAGCAGGCAGATTTTGTACAGAGCCAGAGCCAGCTGTTTTCTGTAGCTTTTCTTTATGCTAAGTTAGGATAATCATTTCCTGGCTATAGCTCTATACTTAAGACACAGACATGAGAGTGCTATCCATGCACCCATGTAATTAAACTCCATATGTGTTTGGATGACATTCACTTAAATGTAGTTTGTTCCCATTAGTTTGCCAAACCTTGCAAACCTTGTGCCTCTCGCAAGCTTGTTGAGAGAGGTGCTTCTAGGGATTGTTAACTGGGGTGGCAAAGAGATATCTCGATGTGACCATAATGGGTTATTAATGTGCACTCGCATTGATAATAGCATTAGCATTCTTCTAATAACAGGCTAAAACATACATTAGGTTACATGCATACACAAACTGTTGACGGACGGTCTTTTATTTTGAAGAATCGTTATGCTCATGTAGGTTCAACATTAACAATAACAAATAAACAGAAACTTTTATCGGGGCTCATTTGCAAAAGTTAAGTCTATAAAGAAGTCAAATGCTCTAAGCACACTAACAAATAAAAATGCTCATCCTGGGTTCTGTCTTCCTCTAATCTAACTCAAAATGACTGATCTGAATTAAATAGTATAAACCATACATTAGAGCATATATATGTCATATATATATTATGTTATGATATAATAAGAAAATAAGATATCAGACTGAAGTGCTTCTTTAGCTAATGCGTGTTATATTCACAATGATGTTTGATATCCTTTCAGGCAATTTGTTGGATATGAGGTTGTGGCAAACTGCCTCAGGTTGTAGTCTAGGCTGTTTACATTAAACACTGTATCCTCTTGCAGTGATTCTCAACCCTCAAACCAGACTTACATGGCAAACCAAATCATGGTAATTAAATATGCAAATTGTCTAAAATGTCATGATGATATTGTCAGTAGAGGCATTTCTCTTTTGTGACACACTGACAAACGATTAAATCTGCCATCAATGACATCGCTCATCAAAAATATGTAGGCGTGTTTACATGAATCAATACAAGAGCTTGCAAGACATGTGTCCCACACATTATTGTTCAGAACAGCAAAAATAAATATGATTATGTTGATAAGCCCATGTATATTATGATCTGGGGATGACATGACAGATGAAGTAATAAAACAATGTCTTGTTTATGTGCAATCACGGATTGCAGAAACAGATGAGAGTGCAATGTCAACAACAGCACAGGCAGCATTTCTATGTGGAAGCAACTGCAGATATTGTACAGTATTTGTTATCTCTTATGTGGATTAAACAAGTGGCATGCTCATATCACCAGTACCTGTTACCTGAACAGCTCTGCTGATGCAAAATAGACCGGGCAATCAGGGCACCCTGATCATTCATGGCTTTCAGGTAGAGTTAAATTTTCAATTTATAAAAAATCTGGCTGATGCATTATGCAGCTGTATCAGGACAGAACTAGTGGACTAATAATGTAGCTGCCTCATTAATTATACATCTTCAGCGGATAGTGAGATGGAATAATTTGAATCTGCTGTACAGATTTGAGAGGTAAATATCTGTGAAAGGGACATTTTGTTTTTAAGTGCCTGTTTAGCTTAATTGGCAGCACTGGCTGCATCAGTTGGCAATAACTTTTCACTTCAGATCACGATTTTGGGTCGAGGGGTGTTGACATCTCCAGACAGTCTTAACAAGTTGAGATAATTTTCATACTGTCAATTGCCAGTTTTTACTCTTTTTGTCTTGATGCAGACTTTTTTTTTTTTTATCACTAAATAGATGAAGTTGTTCATAAGATTTTGCAAGCAGCTTGTTATCCTGACATTTGATATCTATCTTAATAATTGTTCCCCTTTCAGAGACCAAAATTGACACGAGTGTAGATGAACGACACATGAGGTATAAAGAATAAATTGTTTGTCCTTAAATTCCGTGTCACACTTAATCTTGCTTCATGGCACACCAGTCAAGAACCTTTGGTATAAAAGCTAACTAGACTAACTAAGCTAGCCTAAGCCAAATAACATAGGCTACAGTGTCAACGTTTAATTAATCTGAGTATCAGAACTGATCAGAGAAAAACTATTTAGAGGCTTACAAATTGCACTGACCATTTATGAACTGCACTGTAACGTCCCATTGATAAGTTGAGTCCTGTTGGGGTCCCTGATGCTTGGACATGCTTGTGTTGCTGCAGAAAATGGAATTTCATATCATTCATGTTCCAGTTGATTCATGTTTTGTGAAATACCTCTAATGTTAAAGGCAAAGTGGGACAGACCAGATGTGCAGGGTACAGGGAATGGTAGATGCTCAATCACACAGGATGATCCTTCGTGTCAATAGTGGTTAGTTTGAAGCTGCAAAGCTGCTAGAGGTCATAATTTGTTTTCTTAAAGGTTTTTTATAAGCCTCTCCCTAACCATAACCACTTCTGTGAACTGAAAATTCTAAAATAAAAGTAAAAATGTTCTTCTGAGCCATAGTTAGTGTCCAGAGAACAAAAAGGCAGTTGCAGTGAGAATGTTCTCATACATATACTGCTCCCAGAGGTGAAGAATGAACGTACTTGCTCAAAGTCATGCAGTTGTTGAGAATAAACTACACTAGACACCTTCCATTAATCATGTATTTGTTTTCAAGAGTTTTTGGATTTCAATGGAGTTCTGTGGCACAGAGGCAGTGACCACACAGGTGGTACGTAGTAGGATAAATTCATTGACAAACAAGGAGAATACAGCCTGCTGTTGGAAGTAAATGTCTTTATCAGACTGTTTGCTTTGTGTAATAACCCTGAATGGTAATCCACAATAATCTGCTCTCATATATGTTTTCTTGTAGAAGTGTCTTAAAGGCCTAATTCAACTGAGCACGTGATGGGTGGTGCCCATTTGAGTCATAGACGCACATAAAATGTATCATTTAAATGAGGTACTTAGTGAGTGGTTGAGTAACACCTTAACATGTATAAACCATCAAGAAAAGAATGCCTTGTTTTTCATTTTCATTGTTCTTTTTGAGATTTTACAAAAAGAACACCAGAGGTTTCAAAATCCCAGGGGTACTGAAACCATAAATTACTATGTATAATTTTACTTGAAGCACAAGAGTTTCAGTCATGTGGTTTTGAAAGAAGGGTCATTGCAACTGCAATGCTGTTGTTTTATCTTGACCAAACTTAGTCACATTTAATTTAATCTTTGTCAAGGAAAAATCTTGGGGCATTCTTTTGTAGTGGAGACATTTCACATAATGTTCAGCCTGAAAGTTATGCATCCACTGTATGTTTTCGATGTGTTTTTACTGGATGTTTTTTATGTAGCATGTATTGTAACACAACAGCTGTTGTATTACCTCTATAGAGAGTATCAGACCGTCTGCTGTGGGCTGGACAAAAGGACAAATAGCAGCTCTGTTATATTTATTGGGATTGCTGTAACAATTTGTTGATTAAAATCTATTGTTGTTCACTGGTTAGAGAATGATAATAACACCTAACAGGTTTGTGGTTTGATTTCTTCTGGGTCAGGAGAGGAGGAAGCACCAAACAGTGAATGGAAAATCATGATGCCTTCATGGCTGAAAAAAAGTTACGTGTAAATTCAATGTGAAAATTCAAGCTGATACATAAGTAGACACCAGGATAGCTCACTAGTTTTGGTCAATTGCTTAAACTTATACTGCAACATTGCTTTTTCATAATGTTAAACAGCTAATGTTAAACAGGTCTCTAGCAAGGCTGAGCTTATGGTTGTGATCAAATTTTTGTGCGAACATCATGAAGAGTTTCAGCTTTATAGCACAGTCAGAGTTACAACCTTTGATGGTGGCAGTTCAGTCCAATGGAAGACTTTTTTTTCCCTTACTACGGAGAATTCACTTGTCCTGGCCTTCAAAGGTCTTGACAGATTAACACAGCAACAGTGCTGTGTGATTCCGTCTGCCATGTAATTTATGTACCTTCCCTGGCTCACGGTTTCCACTCCGCACCTGTTCAGAGCCTACAATAAGCACTGTTTCCATGCCAGGGCCGCTTTGTGGAGATGGTGACAGTGAAGGTAGGTGCACAGGTCAGAACTCTGAAAAAAAAAAACTGCAGACCATTTGCTTATTTTATTCTCCCCTTCGACTTGTACAAGAAAGGGGGAACTTTAGGGGGTTGGAGGATTTGGGGGCACTTCCAGGCCAACCACTAAATCAGTGTAGGCGAGATAGATTCATCGATAGGAGAGCAACATAAAAGGCCTCCATTGTAGTAATGTAGACAAGGTGTGCAGGTTCGTTCCTCTGCTGCTCACAACTCTCTCAAGATGGATACCGAGCAAGTTTGCAAGGTTCCACTTAGCAGCACCTTTCGCAGAGACCTGGAATCGGAAGACACTCCAAATGTTTCGCATTAAGGTTTCACCATCACTGGAGCTCTGGAGTTGGGAACCAGGGGTGAGAGGGGGACAGTCGGGGGTGTGGGTTGTGGGGTTTATTGCGAGAGATATGGTCAGAACCCCGGTGGGTACTGCAATGGGGAACAGCAAGTGTTCATAAAGATGTCACAAGAAAACTTCAGGAGACACAAAGTCTCAATTTCAGCCAAGGTGCTGCCAGCCAGATGTGGAGGCACGGCGCAGCAACTGGATCACAACCGGCCTGTCCTCCATGCCAAATCTGAAACTAACAGGCAGAACCTCGGTCTTCTTTTGAAGTGGGTGCCAAGAGGTGTCCAGACCCTTAACGACCTGCAATTTATTACAACACCATCCAGCCAGGAGTGAGAGGTCGAAGTTTGTCCGGTGAAATGTCTCTTCATCCCGTCTTTTTCTCAGTGTCTCCCCTCGCTCGGTTAATTCCTCCCACTCTCTTCTTTTCCTGCACCTGTTTAACACCTTAACTTCATTTACGACCTTTGTCAATCTGCGCTTAAGTGTTTCATGTTACTGTTGCCTTCGTAGGGGTGCAGCTGGCTGAGCAAACAAGGGTTGCATGTGATCATGGGGCCCAGTGGACCGCTTTCTCTCTCCCAGAACACTTTCCTCCTAATAAACAGTGTCAAAATCATTCATAGTACAGAGCGAGAGCCAAAAGCAGATAACAACAATATAATATGGTAGTTAGCTTGACTACAACTGTAATGGAAGATGTATTTTACTGATACAAGACAGAATGGGATTTATGGAGCAAAACCAGAAGTGAGAGTGTAAAGTAAGTACTTACATTTCTGTTACAGGGCTTATACCTAATATTTAAGTCTTCATCTAAATGTCTGTCTAAAGAGAGTGGTACACTTCTTAACATACATTTAGGTTTATAAGTGGGACATTATTAAAAAGGTTGATAAAAAATGTATTCCTGTGTCATCTAAAAGACTGAAAAGAAGGCTTATCCCAGTTGGAGATGTGATAACATATGGGATTATTAGCTTACACACGTCTGTTATCACACCATTTTATATTTTGAAATGTTCCCCGCACTCCATGCCTCAAGTAGGAAGAAATAGAAAAAAAAAAACCTTTTAGTTGATGTTAAGTGAAAGTACTGTTTGACCTGGGAGTGACTCAGGCCAAGACCAGATGGCCTGGTAAATTAATAAAAAAAAGCAAAGCCATGTGAAACAAAGCATATGGACTGGAAACGGCAAATTCCAAGGGGATTCCCCTGCCTTGCTCTAAGACAAGTGTGCAGCCGCAACATTTAACTGAAACAAAATGTGAGCAAATTTGTACCCGTGAATGTGAAATTACTTTTGCTCATTTTAATCCCCCTGTCTCTTCGATGCCAAATAAGTCTTTGAGGCTTTGCACAGTCGTGCACTAAAGAAACAGGGTGATGTATACTGGAGAGGGAGGTGGAAGAGGGGGAAAAAAGAAATCAAAGAAAATATCTGGCCAGGAGATTTACAACTCGGGCGAAATGTTTCCACTGCTGCTCGAGCAGAAGCAGCAGCAGTAAGCGTTTTAAACCTAAGGTCTGACAGAGCAGGAAGGGTGGCAGGGTGGCGGGGAGGGGGGGGGGGGGAGGACACCTCAAAATGGCTTTATGACTCTTGTTATCAGGTCTAAATAAATCAATAAAAAGCCCACTTAAGGGAGGCTAACATATTTCATTCTCCAGCTGTTATTGATAACTCCAGGCCATTTGGCCCTCCTGGAGTTTTATATTTTAAAAGTCATGATGCTTCAATTTGTATAGATATGCAGCTTGATGTGCTGCAGGTGTGGGGTTTTGATGTTTGAAGAGCATCAACCTGCGGTGTGAACCACATGGAAAACTCCACAGCTCCCTGTGATAATAGCAGATTATTTGTTCTGTTACTCCATTATTCATCAGGCAGCGTTAATGAATTTATTGACCAGATTAAGCTACAGTGTTAAATATGTCTGGTATGGTTATGGTATTGTTACATTATTATTATATTGACACATCATGCTGAATAATAAAGAGCAGCAGCAAGAAAAATTGGCTGTAGATTCATTTCGCAAGTACTTTATTTTGCACACTAAACAGATTCACCTGTCGTGCTCCCGTATGATCATGTGCTCAATTCAAATTTTGCACTTGTTAAAATCTTTTTAGCTTCATGATGGAGCATTTTTGCTCTTGCTACACGTGTGTTGAAAGGATTCCATGGTGTTATCACACAGATTTGTTGTGCTCTACTTGTTGCACAGAGCCGCTGATGTGTCCGTCTTTCCCAGATCTTTTTTTTTTTTTTTTTCTCATTGAAATGAGCGGAAATATTTGGACAGGCTGAACGTTTTGGAATGAGTGGAGGTATCATCCATTTAGCAATTCAAAAGAATGAAGTGTTTATTGTATCAAAGGAATTTCAAAATAAACTGAGACAGACAAGGACCCAGTCTGCCAAGTTTATGTGTACATGTATAAGAACAAACTACAGTGTTTTTAGCAGAGCCATAAATGATACTGTGAGGCAGGTCAAACAGGAAATGTATTCATGTGTTTGATAGAGTGGTGCCAGTCATGTGTGCACATATATGTAGATGCATGCTGTGTGTGTTTGTATGGTATTCATCCCCACATAAAAAAAAATGCTTTCCCATCACATCTGTCTCCACTTTTCCCTCTAAATGTTTGGCTATGTTCACTATAAGTCACTGAGGCATTTCACAAGCTCCACAACACTGGACGAGTCGTCTTGTTTTGTTTGTTCATTAATTGTGATGGTTATGGTTATGGTATTGTTACATTGTCTTTGCGTATGTTAAAATTATATCAAGGCTGTAAATTATGATCCTGTAAATTTCAGTGACCTCAATTTCATCTTAAAAGCTGTTAAACATATACTTGCTGGTGTGCTGTAAATACAGTTAGAACAACCTTTCTTTGAAGTAAAGAAAATAAGAAAATATAATATCAATATATGTGTGCAGTCTTCAGTTCATTGTCATGACTGCATGTTTTTTTTTTATGAAAACAGGAACATATTTGTACAATTTGATAATCAGGAAAGTAACAAATTAGCTGCAGGGTGTATGTTTGCGACTATGTTTACTTCTCCACTGGTGTATTGAATGTGTGTCTAAATGTGTGTAAGGTGAAGGGGAAGTCCCGTCTCAGTATACTGTAAATTACAGCATGTAGTTGTGTTAGGACATACTGTAGAGATACTAGAAACAAGATGACTGGAATATGGGAGTTGGGGGAGGCTGCCGTGCTTCTCACTCATGCCTCCCACACCCCATGCCTGGCACAGCGGGGGGCTCCTGGATGGCACTGTCGCCCATATGGCCAATCACTCAAGCAGGGCCGAGGTGTTTTCAAAGGGACCCGGCAGCAACTTGAAGCGGGACTGTCTCCACAGGGGTCAGCGGCCGTCTGGGCAGGAGAGGCCAATCTCCTGCTGGCCTTTGAGAGACAGACATATCAACTCTTCCCTCTTCACCCCCCCACCACCTCCCACACAAACCACCATCAACCCTTTCCATGTATAGCACACAGGGCAGCCATGGTCTGCTAATGGGTCAGAGACCATGACCTTGAGAGCTGCACAAACAAAACGAGGAGGGAGCTCGACACGAGACGAAGCTGACTAATCAGCCTCTTATTTATGACTTTGTTTTTTCTTTTTGACTTTATGAAGTCATAAGAGTTGTAAGGTTAGTTATCGTATCAAACTGGACTTATAAATATTCAAACACAAATTGTAGCCATGTCTCCAGTAACAGGCTGATTTGAATTGAATGACACAATATCCTTCACCAAAGAGGGAGTATCTATAATTAGGACGTGTTTTTTATAATGATGAACATTTTCAAGTGCACAATGTTGTCATAAAGGCCTACATTATATTTGGGTGGTGTCAATATACGTTGCAAGGGTTTTTTCTCTCTTCACATATAGAACTGTACATACCATTAAATGCACTTTTCAATCAACAGGTAAATCAGCAAAACCTCTGAGACTTTGTTGAGAGGCTGATTGTCAGCTTTGTAAAGTTAGGACCTGATGTCAGGCTGTTTGGTGTGAACTTACCTAATAAACCTGTAGGTCAGTGAGCTTCAGTCTAACTTAAGAAAACAGTGGTTCTCTTTCTCCAGTGTTACATCAAGGACTTTATATGTTAATGATATTTTTGCCTCTGAAAAATGTGTATTGTGTACTGATATGTGACTGTCCCCCTGTTGATGTCAACGTGTGCGTCCCATAAAAAAAGTAATAACTGAAACTAGATACATGGTTGGCTGAGCATCGTATATCCAAGTGCTTTTGCTAAACTATGCCAGGAAATGCTGGAATAAAGTTTGTTGGAATGAGTTGTACAAGGTTAGAAATCACTGCTCTTGGGAAAATGTTGTGGATGTCAACAGAAAATTTAGAAAAAATGAAGCATGGAATCATTTTCTTTTTTCATTTCAAAATATTTACAATGGTTTCCACAGACCAAATACCAACAACCACAGCAAGAGAAGATCCTCAGCATTTAAATGACCATGTAAAAATGTTATTAAAATATAAAAGCGCGATGATTTTTATCACTGGAGTAATGAAAAATAGCCATACAATCAAACAAAGTAAAATAAGAGGGGATCCTGAAGATACAACTTCATTTACTTTTTTTTTTTACTTGTAAATTATGATGAGGAGGACATTCTTATATTTCCAGCCAAGTCCGTATTGATATCTGAAGCATTTCTTGGAGTTGGGAAGGTCAAGCGATGAACCCCGTCAAGAATGCAAGGGAGTGACTATAGATTCAATTTCTCAGTCTCAAGACAGCGTTTACGAGTCAGTGACATTATCCACAGCGACAAAGTCTCACATCTGCACAGATTTTCAGCTGTTAGAGTCATTCACGGAGGCCGCAGACGTGAATGGGTGTTGGCCTTGAGTTATCAGTGAACTGTAGAGGGTGGATTGAAAACAACACAATGTTGAAAAACTGCCATATTGTATTACATAAGGGCCATTTCTGAAATGAATAACCTGGATTAACTTTGATAACTTGTTTGCTTGAAAAATAGAAAGAGATTACGAAATGCTTTTGAAATTAAAACGTCAACAAAAACTAATGAGGAGTATTTGTGAATCTGACACGTTTCCTACTTATGAGATCTGATGGATTGATGGATCAGGATTTAGCAGACTTTTCCTCCCTCCTTTCAGAATTCAGTTCTTCTGACAGAAATCTAACAGTTTTTCGAGGCAAAAAAACATAAACCCAGGGTTTTACAAGGATAACACGGTTCATGGCAAATATGTCCTTTACTCAGATGTCTGGCTCGATACCACACATGGAATAAAAACCTGGTCAGATTTGACTGAATGCCAAGCCTGGCTGGGCTCAATTTTTCTTCCCTTTTTTCATTTTTTTTTTACACACTGTGAGCATTTTTAGCATTACAGAATCCTTTCCAGCTGCACACTTTTACTGCTATACAAATCTAATATATTTTTAGAATACAGCTAAAACTTTTGATATCAATATTTTCACTTGTATCAATAATATAAAAAGTTTCAGTTCCATTAGAGCTGACAAAGCACTACTTTGCTCAGTCATCCATACTCTACCATGGCAAGTAAATAAAAGGAGCTGTTGACTGGCAAAGGCAGATATTCAGACAGATTGCAGTCACTCTGTGTTTGCTTGGGTGTAGTTTACCGCATGGTATAAGAGCCATACAGTGCTAGCTGAAAAATATTATTAAAATCTAGTAGTCAAATCAGATTAGTATGATAAATTGAATTAATACAACATACACTATGTTAAAAAGAATATAGTACATACAGAAAAAAAAAACATTAGCGCAGCAAGCAGCCAACAGAGGGCTTTTTCCCATGAGATTTTTAAGAGTTGATGTTTCCCTCACAGATTCACAGCACAACACAACTGTAACATCACAGATGCAAACAAATATTTTTTCTTAGTCTTGAAGCCGAGATAAGCAATTTGCACTTGGCAATGTCTTTGGAATTTGCTCATTCAATACTGTTGTGTGGCACCGACTGCAGTTGTTGATTTTGTTTAATACAAAACCTCTGTAGCTCAAGCAACACAGACACAGAATGGTGCAGATGGTTCCTTGCGTCGTAATCTTCATGAACCTGGATATGGATCACTGTTAGCTCCAGGGTGCTTACTTGTACTGCAGCTGACCCTGGGCTCTAACTTTTTCTCTGTGAGAAGAGAATTACCCTACTGGGATCAATGAAGTCTCACATTATTGTTATGCATTCTGGAAGATCTAACAAACAGGAGTAGCACAGCCAGAAGCAGAGTCTCCGCTGCTATACATGGCTGTGGACTGCTGTTGTCAGCATTCCCTTTCTGCTCTCCTTTTTCAGCTGCCCAGTCGCTCAGCGTGCCCTCCTTTCGGGATGATCATGAATCATGGAAATTGATTATGCTGTCACATCTCAAATACCCCTGCCCAGGGCTTGACCGCGGAGTGTGTGACTGCAGGTCGGTCAAGCCTGCTTAAGGGATGCACTGCTGACTGCCCTGGAGAAGGGCCAGTCAGCCGGACTGCCCCGCAGGGTCACGCAGTTTCCTACCATAGCAAATGCAAGAGGATCACTCACATCGGCAGGAGGGAATGAAGATGTCCTGCTTAAAATACCGGAGTCCAGCCATCTCCACCCACCCTGCTCTTGACTGTTTTCTACCCTTCCAGCTCCTCGTCACCACTTTCCTTGTGTCATCTGTCTTTATCAGTGCGCTATGCTAATGACCTCATCTCTGACTTCCACTCAAATTCTTAGAGAAGTCTTGAGTAACATCATGAGGTGTCAAAAGGGCATCTTGGGGTTTTGAATATCTTTACCTCATCACATACAAGGGTGAGCAAGAGTGATTCAGGGAAAGAAAACGAGGACGCTAAAGATGAACCATAAACTATAAACTGCTCCTCCTAGAACTTGAATTTGCAGAATCAGTGCAGCTACAAAATCAATTTAATACAGAGACAGATTAAGATTTAAGAGAGGCACCTGTAAACCGCTCTGTCCAGACAGGAGGCTATGATGCAGAAAAAGAAGCATGCTACAGAAAAAAAAGGTTTCTCAATCAGACGTTTGCGTCATTTATTTGGACCAAACATTGTTTCCTCTGTGGCCTATTTCTCTGTGCAAACAGGAAAACTATACAGGATATTCAGTCAGTCATAGACAAAAGTGTTTTTCAGGAGAGTTTTTTTTTTACTTAACTCACCAAGTGTCTCTACTTTATCATATCAACATTATTTTTCAGCTGCTTTGTCTTTAACCCAGAGTTTCCAACAGACTCCCCTTAATGATTTCTGCAGATTGTTGTTCTTTTTTATTGTGAAGATAAATCTGCTGTAACAAGCTGAAAACACCCATAAATCTGGGCCTGGCTCAGGTTGCAATGAGACTTTAAGGGTCAATGTTGCTATGGCAACGCATCAATCCTTCTAGGGGCCGAGCACTATAAAAGAGGTGAGTGTGTGTGACAGTGTTACTGTTGTTATTGTGGGCTTGCCATTAAAGCCTTTTTAAACGACACAGACTGAAGGGCCACTTAACCTCTCTCAGGCATGTCCGCACTTTAGGCCTTTCTGGATTATTGTTGAGTCAGCAAATCTCCAACTCTGCTTGTTACTGTACTGAAATATTCCTACATAGACATTTATTAAATGGTTATTTATGCAGGAAAGAATCTGTGGAGGATGTACGTAGTTTTTAAGGAATGCCCTGCTTCACTTTTATACTTTAACCTCTAAGAGCTGCCCAGTTCTTCCCAGACAGAGGTCAAACACGTTGCTTATAAGCCTCTGAACAGAAGCTGACGAGAAAAGAGAGGGTGCTGTTTATCTACGCGTGCCATGATCTCCTCAGCTGGAGCCCACTGGCAACAAGCCTTAACTCATAATATTTAGGAGCCCCTTTTTGAAAGCCTGCAAACCAGTAGTTAAGTCAGAAGCTGGGCGAGGTCCCTTTGAAAATCAAATTTTTATGTTGTGAATTTTTTCCAGAGAAAGAAAGAGCACCTGTACAACACAGATCAGTTTCTGTTTAACTGCATAATGTAGTCAAAATTCAGTCCACCCTGGAAAAATATATGTGAGTATTTCATGATAATATCTGAATCTTACTGGTCATATTAAAAAGAAAAACAGGATTACTGAACAGATACAGAGAATAACATTCAAGCCTTACTTGATGCTCTGCATTTTATCTCTACACTGAAGGGCACTTGTTTCTGTCTGTAGTGGGTATTCATATTGTCAGTAGATCTCACGTTGCTTTGTTCTCCACTGTCATAGCATACTTCAAAATGGGCAACAACATAATTTGTTGACAGTTCTGTTAAACAGGTGACCTTTGATTAATAAAGCATTATGTGACTGTATTATGAATTAGAGTAACAAAAAGTGTTGGCAATGAATGCTGGGTAAGAAGATTTCGCATAATGGTCCAATATCAATATTGTGTTTGTTCAGTGGTTTTAGTAATTTGTATTGGTTTTAAATTAAACTTAATTTGCCATTGCAGACAAATGACTGACCAAGCATGTATCAGCAGATCAAAGACAAAGACTCCGTCATCACTTGGTCTGCTGCTTGTTGTTTCTTGAGCTTCAAGCGGCAGCATCCGTCTGATGGCGAGCACTCCCAACAAGGTGTCCCAGCAAAGAGCCAGATCCCGTGCTGAAAGATGCATCTCACGCTTAAACTTCACTTGGTCCCAAGCAAAGCACTCTCTTGTTCATTTATCTTTCCAGGGATGGTTTGCTCTCCACCATATTAATGAATGCCAGTTGTTCCTGTGCTTCACAATCAGGAACGTCATATTTGGCCAGGGATCAATCAGATGCAAAAGGCTTTGCAGGAGCCAGTTGTGTGCGCTTGTTAATCGATCATTTTGTCTTCTCTATATTCTTTTATATAGACTGTTTGGTAACAAATAAAGGCATTCATCCTCTGGCATTCCTCAAGCTGTTTTTAGTTGATAAAGTTAGCCAGCAGGGAGTAACTGTGTATGAAAGCCTTGACAGTTGAAGTTATACAAAAAATACCTTTCAAAACCTTTCAAACAGACTTGAAGGGCTATTCATCATGAATTGTACCCGAGATTGATTTTGATCTTCTTCATTGTTTGCATATCCAGTTTATTTCTATATATATATCCTGAAAGAGGGTTTCTCTCCACACACACAGTTACAAGTGGTAGAGTCTGACTGAGGATGTGTGAGGTTAGGTTTAGTCAAGCTTTGTGTTCCCTGAGGAAGGTCCCTGATATAGTCCTTCAGAGTGCATTGATGAGATTAAATGTATTACAGGAATCAAGTTGCTGCCTCAAACCTTTGTAGTTTCCCTGCAATTGAGTGTGCATTCATTTAGCGTTCCAGTGTAGGAATTTTACTGAAGCACGAGCATCTGTTTGAAATGTTTTACTGCCTTTACTGCAGAGGGATCCCAAGCTTTCCCTACTATTGTTCAACTGCGCAACATAATCAGAACTACAATATGTTCTCAGAAATCTGTTTTATCTACTTTCTAATTGATTTCCCTGGCTGATCTTCAGAGCCGAGGTAACTCTTTTTACATCTTTCCCTCCTCACCATACTGCAGGTCCCATGTGTTCTTTTGCACTTTTGATGCATTGCTCTCACTGATTAGAGGCTATTGGTTTCAGGCTCAAGACGTTTTCTGTCCACTCCTCGCAAAAAGGTCTGATGAATTACACCACAACCAAAACCCTTCATTTTGGACGTCAGCATTTCAGATCCTAAGCAGCTAGCCACATCAAAATATAATTGCTTTTCAAATACTTTGACCCAATGATGAGGTTGCCATGATACAACAAACCCTTACCAGAGCTGCTGGAGTCTGAGTAAACACACAGCTTAAATCCCCTATCAACAGCTCTATGCCTGGTGACAGCTAAACGAAATACACATTTCCTAGTATTAGGGGGGAAAGAGAAAATAAATAATGAATCAAAATAGCTGTGGTTGTATGCCCTCCTACTGGAGCATCTGTTAAGGATCTGTTTTTATTTTTGCTCATTAGATCCCTTTTCACTCTTAAGACGAGGCTAGTCTTCTCTTAGAGGCTCATCACCGCTGCAGAATGCTACGGGATATGCTGATTCTTCAGATGGCTGCCAAAGCTGGTTCTCACTCCAATCAAGCTTTCATCAATTGCTTAGCTCTTCCTTGCCTTGAAGATCAAACGGTGCACCAATCCTCTGGTGACATTGCACTCTAGACCGTTCTGTTTGTGACAGGAAATAAGAAACCAGGGAGGATGAAAAAAAAAGAAGTGGATATATTGTAGCAGATTAATAGAAACCATTCAAAAATGCAGTCATAAATTGTAATCATATGTGAAATGTCTTCATCATCACGTGTTACTGAGAAGAAACATGCATACTCTAGCTCACAGACAGACAAAATATGTGCAGTACAGTTTAATTTATGTACACAGGCTTTGCTTTGTTCAAATTCTTTAAAATTTAAATTGCAAAGACCATTATTTTGTAATATTACAAAGCAGAGGTTTGATGGTGCTTAGAGGGTCTTTTAAAGATATGAAAAGGATGGTTGTCAGAGCATTGCATGCTTGACTGAATAGAATTCCTTAGAGTAGGCAGCTGCCTTTGTATCTTATTATTTTTTTGTATTTTGTAGACAAAAAAATTTGTCTGGACATTATGTGTAAGATCACTGATATGTTCCTGTCTTTTAGGATTGTCCCCAAGTCTCCCAGTTCTTGGTACATCTGCCAGAGCTTGTCAAACACTAAGCATTGGATCTTTCAGGCAGAGAAGTGTAATAATGTCCTGTAATTTCTGCAATCCGCCTCTAATCTTAGCTAATGAAATTGTCATCTGATACTGTGTTGTTTGAGCAGCGTGTGGGGAAGAGACGATTTGTAATTGCTTGCATAGAAATGGTTTCCCAAGAGGCCTATCCATCACATAATCTTGTTATTGCCTGGAAGATGAGAAATGCATTTAGCTATAGTGTCATTTTCCCTCCAAAAAATGTCTCTGCAAGCATGCAAATGTCCCTTGTCAGCTGTGGTTGAGGCTTTGTGCAGGAGGTAAATAAGCATAACGCAACGCTGATTTGTTGTTTAATAAAAGAAGGATTAAAAAGAAATTTGGATCAGATTCCCAAGTGGTCGTGTTGTTGATCTTATTACCGTGATTGTTCACAAACAAGTATTGAGGTACAATGTATGTTGTACAAGTGTACACAACAAACTTTTCCCCCCTCATCTTTCTTAATTACCATATAAACAGTATGTATCTCATCTTTTAACTCTTTGCTTTCTTGTTTACATCTCCTTTCTTATCACTGTTCATTTTAAGTAGCGAGTTCATACACAATTTATTCCAAACAAACTGCTCTTTGTGCTGCCAGGATGTAAAATACTTGACTTCATATAGATAAACTGTGGGTTAAACCACCACTGTACATCAAAAGAAAATACAAAAAGGTGATTTAATTTTTCAAAAACCTTTCATTATTACTTTTACTTTTGACTGTTACAAAAATAACCCCTTGCTCTTCAAGCCATTAGCAAAGCTGGAAAACTACTCATTATTAGTAAAGTATGTCCGTTCCAATTTGTGGCCTGTCCTGCTGTGGAAGCCCAGAATTTATGTTCCGCGGGGAGCACGCTGGTGAACAGACGATGCACATGTGTCTTTGCACTGCTTCCCTCTGGCCTCCTTTAAAGGCATTCTGAACTGATTTGGGGGATATCGTAAAGCAAATGATAAATTTGTACCCCTGTCAAGTGCGGCTGTGCGCTGACGATTTGCTCCAGGAATCATGTAGGAATGCTATATATCCCGACTGATTGCTACTCCCTGCTAGCTGATGGCAAAATACATTACATCATTAAAGGTATCGGAGGAAATAACTTAGGCTTTGTTCTTGCTATTGTTCTGACATCGAACAGCCCGTTTGATGTAATAAAGATCTATGCTGAGAGACAGACACTGAACATGTGTCTCCCTACTAAAAACAAATACATATTCATCCTCTCCCTGCTTCACTCTGCTTTCTTCTTAAGCTTCAACAGCTTGCAAATGGTTTCTGGCAAGTGCAAATACCATATCTGCCATTGTACATCAGCCTGCTATTGCAGTCAGTAAAATAAATTCTTTTTGTTCAAATTTGTCATTTGCATATCTTTGATTTTACTTGTGCTTTACAGAGGCCATTGTTTTACCAAATGGATATATTTCATAATCGGAAGGTAACATTTTCTTTTGCCTTGAGAAACACAAACAATGCAACTTTTATGCAATATATATATTATAAATCGAGCGAATTGGGAACTGTTTTTCAATGCCAAAACATTTCATTGCCCCACAGCACAATAAATCAATTAACTATTTGAACAGGCCGCTGGAGGAGTAAATGGTATACCACCCTGGATCCCTTTGTATTTGGAAGAGATTAGTAGGATTTGAGCCGTGCTTTCAGATTAGATGGCGTGAGAAATGTGGCTCGAAGGTTCAAGGGAGTGAAGGGGTCTGATGCTGCCGCCGCCGCCTCGGCTGCCCCATCCCTGCCTCTGGGGTGGCTGGTAATCCCCTCGGGCAGAGGCAATAAAACTCCAGTTTCTACTGTACCTGCCAGCTGAGCGTCTTAGTCTGTTCGAAACACAGGGAGCATGAAATTCCAGAGGAGCCATATCAAAGCGCCAGCCCCCTTCATTATGACATCAGAACCTTCTGAAGTCAACAAGCATGAAGGCAGACTGGAGCGCTGCGTGGGTTCGCAGCCTTGAAGGGGGATCCGTCGCTATTAAGAGCTGTGCAGGGGAATAGCAAACAGAGGGCAAGAGAGGGAGAGAAGGATTACATCTATCACCATGCATATGTGCTCCCATCTAAAAGGCCTGCCTGCCATTTTTTGCCCCCAGCAAGTGCCCCAACTGTTATGATAGCTGAGACAGTAATAAAGGCTTTGGCGGTATCATAAACACAGCATGATGTTGGGGTATCAAATACTTAAGGCCCTGTGAAGAAGATCTGAGGAGAGGCCCAGAGTGCTGGTAGAAATGTAAACATAGTAATGGTGATAATTACAGCTGGTTGTGGCCGTGATCCATTTGTCATCTTAATAAACGCCTCTTAAAGCCATAAAGTAAAGCTGAAGTGCAAGTAAACCTATAAAGTCATAACGACATAACGAGTCTAAAGTGGACATTAATGTAAATGCAGTGATCAGAGGCAAAATTGGAAGAAGCCAACGTTTTGCAGTTGAATGTTAAATGTCACTGTAATAAATCATTTAAAAAATGATAAAACAGAAGTGATATGTGGAAAATTTGATAATTTCAGGAGAAAGTATGACAAAAAAAGAGACAACGAGTAAGAAAAAACTGAATTTTGCATAATGATTTTGGTGTCTTATGAGGAACATATTGTTCCTCATCCATGAAAAGTGAGAAATACTTTTACCCAGCTTGAGCCTGGAAAACCTGGGCTCTGATCCCAATTCATGTCACCAGTTTAAGTTTTATTTTCAGTGAGTTTTTTCCTTCTAAACCATAAAATTTTTTTAACCATAGCCTTCAGCAGAGTTGTTTTATTTGCCTAACCAGCATTTGCATAGAAATGTTTTCTCATGATAAACATAATAAAAATAGAGAAATTTCCACTTGTATGTTTTAAGAAACTGTGTCAAGGAAATCTAATAACCACAGCAAAAACTATGCATAAGTCAAATTTCTCTAACTTTGTCTCTCTTTCTAACTTATTCAGAGTGTGTTGACTCACAGACACTCACACTCACAGAGTTTTTTAGGTGTTGACAGAGTCAGTCTTCGTGCATAGCAAACATTACAGTCAAGCCCAATGAGAGGGTCCATTAGAAATGAGCAGATCTGTTTTGGTAACTGACCATCAAGGAGTGTAATTAATCATTTGGGCACTCATTAATCCTGGGGGTTTCCCGGTAATGTTTTACAGAGAAGATAATCTTATGCAGGGGACTCTGTTGGCTCCTTCCCAGCTATACTGCACCAAAGTAACACTACAGTTGTAAAGCAATTGTGCGCTGGTGGGCATCAGGATGAAAAAGACGCCAGTGATGTATGATTTTATAAAGCTTTTAAAGACCTATTGACCTATTGAAAAAATACGGTAAAATTTCAATAAAAATACTTAACAGTGAAACTATAATGGCAATAATACACTTGGTTTGTTTTTGTATTAAGTCTGGACTGTAATATTGAGTTTAAAATGTTTTTTGTAAAGATGTTTCTTTTCAAAGGAATGTGTTTCTTGACAAATACAATAATTTATTAGGACACTCATCAAAGCTGAGCAATCCATTTCTTCTGTGAGCTGGACGGAATGGACACACATGTTAATAATCCAAACTGTTTCCACAATTGTTTAAAAGGAAATATTGGAGACATTTAAAACCAGGATCTTGTCTGGAGTGGAATGTGCTTTAATTGCCGCCCTTGGCAAAGGAAACAGGCTTGAGCATTTGATCTTGCCCAGTGTTGGCACCGTTCTTGGGAACACGCCTCCATTTTAAACATAGCCAGTCACTCTCTTTCTGCCAAATCAATGAAAGACAATAATTGTTGATGATAACAATGACTGAGCACGCTCAGTCTACGGTCCAATCTGGCCAAATTCTGATCATTTCTGTGGCTTCAAAAACAACACGTAGCCCACATTAAGGAGCAAAATGAAATTCCTCATGATGGATGACTTTAGGAGGCCTCTGGACGGGAATGGCCGTCCAGCACTGGGATGTTATCCCAAATCTCTAAATAATGGCTTCAGCTGCCTTGTCAGTCACCTGAGCCCACTTCGCTTTTTAATCGAACCGCCAGTAATGAGTCGGTCAAACATGACCTGACAAATTGATTTGGATTCCCATCTGATGAGTCCTTCCATGGAACAGTCCTTCTGTACATTGGGCCAAACGTTGTCACGGAAAGTAATGAAATGAAGAAATGCAATAAGCAGAGATTCAATAAAGCTCCAGACAGGCCTTTGATCAACAGGGAACATACAGAAAAATGAATGTGAACCGTTTGATTCAAAGGGACAGATGACCAACTTTAGTGGCAGTGTTAAAACAATATGGGTAATGCATTTGTTTGAACTTTACATGAGCATGCAACATAATCACACTGCAGCTGCCTTAATTGTCTAAAACTGATATTCATACACATGCATCTGTAATTGCAGCCTCATGCATGTGCAGACACAGTCATGTAAGCACACATGTTCTCTTACACACATGAAGTATAAACAGATAACGTTAAAAAAATTTGTTTGCTTAATATGTTTATGGACAGATTTTCTCTGTTGTTTTGTTTTGTTACGTTACAAATGTGGATAGTGGTAATCAGTGATAAATATCATGAAATGATACTTCCCAGCTTTCCTAAGTTTTTGAATTTGCTAAAGATAATGCTTCGGTTCTTTTTTTTGTTTTTCTTTTCTTATGTGACCATGTCCAGCCAAATCTTCCAGTAATTTTTAAAAATTGCAGGGAGCGTATCAGGCTCCCAAACTGTATTCCAGAGTCTAGGGAGCCAGTGAGCGCAGCATGAGGATTCATTTGGGAGGCATTTTGCTGTCACTTACACACAGACTCTTTATCAAATTGTGTCCGACAAACACATCTCACATTCCGCTTGTCCGTGCTCTCCAGACTCCCGGAGGAAATGTCTTGATGTCCTATCTGCCTGCCTGAATGATGATATCTAAATCTCTGAGCAGCTGCTGTGCCAAAAACAATGAGCAGAGTCAAGGAGAAGGGGATCAGGAGCAGCCAGAGACATACTGGGACACCCAAGAGAGTTCAGTCCTTTTTGCACAGAGATTGCGCAAAATCACCACAAAGAAGACTCGACATTAAGCCGGCATTGCTTTTTTACACCGAACCAACCAGCCAGCAAATTGCTGGCACAGTAATTTCAGATAACATGCCGGCTTTCCGGAAGCAAAATGACGTTACGGGTAACAGAACCGCATCAGCGTCTAGTAGCGTCCCATACTAATGGTTCACCCCTTTTCATACAATTACTACTGTGTTACTGTCTCCGCCACCGGCACAGATTTGGCACCTCATTCCATCATCATACGTTTTCTGCCTTGCAAAGGCAATGTAGCAGCTTTTAACCAGGCCCATTCTGAGAGTTTAAATGCTCTACTTTTGCCTGTCTGAGTGGGGTTCAGTTGGGTTATTGGGAAAAGTAAACAGTTGGACTTGAATTTGGTTTGGCCTCGAATGTTTGGACGCCTACTTCAACTAACAATTCATTGCACAGCATTAAACCAAATTATGTCCTTTATGAAGTTTAATATGTAGCTTCAAAGTCCTTAGTCAACAAAATAAAAACAACTTTCCGTGTTTTATATTTGTGAGAGATTGAATGACTTTTTTTCAGCCTGCAAGAAATGTTATAACGTGTAACAGATAACTCAATTTCTTGTTTAGTTACTCTGAAAAAAAATCACGCATTCACTTATACGTTTGCAGGCATGACATGGATTATTAAAAAAGAAGAGGAAGAAAAGGAAAAAAACATAAAGAAAGTTTTTAATAAATATGCTTTATTGTGCAAGAGTTGGCACAAGACTGATCTGCAATAACTTTTCTGGTTCAGTCCTTCCTGTGAAGTTGAAAGACATTTCCCCTCCTCCTCCCTGCTGAGCGAGGTGAGGCGAAAACTTTCCGAGCACCATTGGGAAGCTAATTAACAAGGCGGGTGTGAAGAAACTCTTGCTCTTGGTTGTTTTTACCCCCTGACGGGAAACACCCATTCAGTCAATCGTTCTACCTCAGAGTGTGCCTTTTACTTACAGGGAGGAAGTTGGATGTGTTTTTCTTAACTGGCCCCCTCCCCAATCTCCTCCACCTTTCTCTTGCCAGTGAGCGCTCACACATTGGGTATTACACACACATGCATGTGTGCATACAGGCACACACTCCCAGATGCGCGCACACAGATTTTTAATGCTAAGTCTCACATGCACATACAAACACGAGGATAGAGGTCCACACATCAGCGCAGTTTTTATTCATTATGTTAATTTGTAAATGCAAATGCTATAGTTCACTGGCAGGGATTTCCTACAAAGCAGCATTAACATAGTTATTGGTTAAATGTTATCCTGACCCAGAACATTAAGTTTGGGACATACCAAAAAAAGTTTGTGTGTATTAAGGAATGTGCTTGTCTAATTGAAAGTAACTTAATAGCAGCTAAATATCTTGTTTATGTCCAACTTGCCTCCAGCGGTGATGCTTCCCTGGCATCCCCTGGTACACTGCCAACTGCAGTACTATTTACAAACTATTTACAAGAGGACACCCGCATTTGTGAGTAGTGTCTCTTGCAGTTCATTGTTGGAGAGCTTTAAATTCACAAATAAAATGATTTTAGAGCTGGACCTGCGAATGACTTAAATACGTCAGCTTCCAACTTCCAAGTCATACCACTGAGGCGTCATCTGTTTGTTATGTTTTGCTTCGCCTGACTTACCGTGAATGTGGCCTAAGTCTCAGCCCTCCTCCATCTCTGTCTTTCTCTTCCCTCTTTCTTGAGACGCAGTATTTTGTTCATGTGCTGTCCTCATGTTTCTCTTGGCACCTTATTAGCATCTCGGCTGTTTTTACGAAGCACGTCTGGACACAGTTTCTAGAAGCGATGGGCGAATGGCCATGACTTTTGCTAAGTGCTCTATATATAATCCTTGTATTTTTAAGTCTATAAATAACACACAGTAAATTTGATCTATAAATTATCTTGTGATCTTGAAACGTCACTGACTTGTTACAAGTCTTAGTGAAATAATTAATGAATTCATATCTATTTCCTGTCAGATGGATGAAGTAGGCTCTTGACTTCCATATCTCAGAAATGGTGAAATATTTTAATTTAACCTTTAGGCTCAGTTAGTATAATATCATAATATAGTATAGACTCTGCTCAAGTCATTGTAAAATCAATGCACTTTGGTTATTGTTTTATTAAGGTACACATTTATAAAAAAAAAAAGATTTTATCCACTGACAGACTTCAAAGAACAGCAGGGTGGCGCAATGAGTCGGCAGTCTTTCAAACAGACTGAGTTCAAGGCTCCATGACAGCAGATGTGCTTGAGCAAGACAGTGGCTCTCTACCCAAATATTGGAGCTGTTCTGTCTTGATCCTGACCTTATTTCACTGTAGAGGGGCTAAACATGCTTCATTCACCCTTTTTCAGTCAAATTGTGTTGAACTGATTTGGTATAAGCAGACCCTACATCTGCAGCACTCCAATTAAAAACTGGACTGAGCTAACACTGTTATGTTCCGATACCAGACCCTGTATGGGCACAGTGTGACACATATTGTATGAAATGGAAAAACCTAATCACCAGTCACCCCCTCGCACACTCTTTTTGCTCATCTTTAATGGGAAATCTGAGATAGTACTGAGTACAGAGCTTAGTCTGTCACATCACATGACGCGCTGCAACTAATGCAGCCGACAAATGGGCATATTATGGATCCCAGTTTTGCGAACGATCCCTCCTCAGAAACAGGTGGCAGCCGCTGCAAGACCAGATGTCCCAGCGCAGCCGTGGTAAAACAAGTTCTGTCGCAATACAGTGGTGAACAATGCGTGACGAAGACCGAAGGTGGTCCGGCTTGTGTTTAAACCCCAGGAGAGCCAACTATGGGGTGAAGTCTGGTAAGGGGGGATGGGGCATGGTGTCTCTCCCAGTCTGCCCCACTTGTGCCCACTGCCTTGGGGTAAATGAAGAACACGAGCAACCCCACCTTTGAAAACTATCCTCTGATCTGATGTGAGGAAGTGGATGCTTTTCAACAATGAGGAAGTCATCTTAAACATCCCCCTTAGCTGCCTTTGCCCTCAACACATAACACTTCATATCCATCGGTTCCTTTGTTCAGATATTTCTGCTTGTTAATACCATGCTACAAAACCTGCTACAGCCATTTGCTCACACTGTATAAATAGACAGTAAGCATTACCGGTGCGATGGAAGTAAGGATGTGGACTTATGCCAACCCCTGCTGAAAGCTGTCGCCAGATGGCATTGAATCAAAGTATAACTGAGCCACACTGTTACAAAATTAGCCTTAACACTTTTGCCCCATATACAAGCTTGAATGTGATGTTGTGACCTATTGTTAGTATTTTCACAAATATGGCGAGAATATCAGTCCAGAGAAATCAGAAACAGGACCCTGCATGACCCTGCGTGTCTTTGTAACAGGAATCAACAGGTGTTCTTGAAAGCTGATAACACATTAGTTAAAAAATCAGATATCCACAAATTAAAAACCTGTTGTTGTCCACTGATAAAATTGACTGGAACATTTCACCTTAATGTGCCGTTGCCACTGCTGCTGAAACAAGTTTGAGTTAAAGTTTTCAGGCTGAGTCAATTTAACGGCCAAGTACAATAAATGTATTGGTGACACTCTCAACTGAAACACACTTCATAACACATAGTAATAATTGGCACGCTAAATAATCACTGTTAAATGTTCTTCAGTGAATTACACTAACCACAGTTGCATTGTCATGATGAAATGTAGAATTAACAAATTCTTAAAGGTAGCAAAATAGGAAATACATATTCACATTATGACTATGTAATTGATTCCACCCTCCAGTACAACATAGTAGTGGTACATGTTGAAATGTGACTGAGCTTTCTGCTAAGCTCATTGTGTAGTTGTAGTCTACATGGTTGTAATTCATGTCATAGTTTTAGACACATCAAAAGGACATGTATTTAATAGCGCATACACTGGCATGGCTTGAAAGGACAAATCATTCTTCAACTACTACTCATGTCTATTTGTAAAGACAAGTGTGACAGACTTTCATTCTTTCAGGTGCACAGGTGCAAAATAAAAATATTATCCCTGCACCAGAACTAATGCAAATATTGACCTGAACCTTCCTCATAAATAAATACATTTTTAGTGAACTCTGGTTAGCTTTCAGCACATTTATTTTTACTATTTTAATGGCAGTTCCACAACAGCTTACAACATCTGGACCTCATGCTGTACCAGTAATGATCATGATACTGGAAAACGAATGAAAATAGGGGTGTAAATCCGACTTTTGCTCTCCAGTAGACAATAGTTTTCATATAAGTATTGACTTAAATAACTCCATGAATTGTGGAAATGTTCGACGCTGGAGCAGAATCCGCTGAAAAACACCCAAATGTGCAGCAGTACGCACATTTGTTCTACATTAAGCTGTTTTAGTGGATTGTTTCTGGCAGACCAGACGTTCCCATTTGTATGAGACTGTCCTGGTTTCAAGCTCCCAACAAATATCTGTTAAACACTAAAATGTTTTTAACATTCCTTACCAAATTTTTCTGGCTTTCACCTTAAACAAAATATACAATCATATACACGTTTTCAGCGCTTATGACGATTATCATGTCCTGTGTAACCCAGTGTAAAAACATAAACTATGCATTATGTGTTCCGAATTCTGATTGGTCTCTGTGTGTGCCAATCAATCAATGAGTCATTGTCGTGGTTGTTGCTAAGGCTAGGCTTATTGACAGAACCTGTCAGTTTGCTTACGATTGACTGTCGTGGAGAGGAGAAAGTTGGTCTTTTCTGAAGAGCTCCAGGAGACTTAACGCCTTCCTTCATAAAGAACCTAAAATCTTTTCTTCATGATGTCTATGGTGTTGATAAGTGTGCTCGGTAGGTGAGCAAAGCACTGAAATAATTGTCCTCCATGAAAACACCTCTGGTGTGTGCATAAGCACATGCATGTGCAAGAAAATGAACGTGCTGTAGACTTAAGGGTCAGGTCACACACGGGCTTATGGCTCTGTGAGGGTAAACTGAGGCACAATGATGCATTGATCTAAACGTTAATGTAATTGTGGTAACATATTCACAATAATAATGCTAACATACTGCAGCTTAGCAGTTATAATGCTTATGTTAGGCCAACATTTCCACCCTAGAGCCATGCTGTTCGTGTGGCTAGAAACTGTGAGCAGCTGTTTTAAGTAACCAAACCCTGAGAAGTGGAATATATGCTAGTTAGCAGCTAGCTGGTGAAGAAATTCAAACAGCCAGGAATCTTAAAAATGCAGCAGTTGTATCAGGAGTTGGTTCAGACCAAAACTAGAGTCAGTAGTAGACTTACAGTCGTATTGCTCTGTGTCTGTGAGTCTGATGACGAGCTCATGGTTCATTCAAATCTGTCAGCCAACTTGCTGTATGAGCAGTGGAAAGCCTCCTTAAAGGAGGTGGAGCTATCTCACTCCCGATACCATTATATCATGTTGCAAGATATCTTTACAAATATAAATTTTGATATTTTATTAACATAAGCTGAGATATTTAACTTTAGCCCCATCACAGTGTGAATCTGGAAAACATCTATTCCAAACATTGGTCTGTGAATCATGATTTAGGTGAGTGTTAGTAGCCTGAGCTCTTACAGTTAATAACAATGCTTGCTGTGTTTGGCCGAGACAGAGTGTCAAGAGCCAAATAATATATAACACTTGGCTTGCACATCACACAGCAAATCATTTGAGGGCTGTATGTAGAAGTGGAGTAAAAAAATGTGAGTCATTCAGCTTACTACATTGTTAGACTGGCCATTGGGAGTATTGGGAGTTTTCCCAGTGAGCCACTTGACAGTTGGGGCCAATGCAATGAAAAAATATACATATTTTTAAATAACCCCAGTGCTGTTTGGCTGACAAGCCCGGGCGAGTGGGCTGCAGTTGGATGTTACATTTGTCAGCCGCTCACTTTCAACCAATTACTTTTGGTCAAGTCCATTCTGACTTTGCCTCGGCCCGCCTCTTTTGGATAAATAGTGGAGTGGAGCAAGATGGACTACAGAAACGTGCTGAAAAGATGCAAAAGAATAGGCTGAAGTCCCTCGAAGCAATGCAGCCAAATGTTTTAAAGTAACAAATGATTCATTTAGGGCCATTAGCAGTCAGTCAAGAGCAGAGAGATCAACCCTCTGAGCCTAGCGACACCAGTTTAGCTGTTTGTCAAGTGCAATGCAGTTGAATTGGTAAGACAGAAGACAACAGGGACAAGATAAGCAAGGTTTGGATTTTGGCTAGCTGGCTATTGAACTGGATCCAGTCCCTTTTGTCGAAACATTCAACAAACTTTTCATAATGTTGACGTCACTGTTTGTTAACAGACCAAACACAGAATGAATGGGCTCTGAGTCAAAAGGACAAGAGCCATTTTTCATTCTCAATCCATCCCTGGCTCAGTCCTTGAGGTCCCATTTCATGTTTATCGCATTATCGTCATGGTGCAACACTGACAACAACAGTGATGCTCAGCTTGTGGATGGGCACTCTTCCTCTGTTTGCCTCATTTTTGTCTTCATCCTCTTCTGTCTCCTTTTCCTCTGTCCTCTCACTCCTCATCTCCCCCTTGTGTCCTCCTCTCGTCTCTGCGGGGCATTTCTATGCAGCAGGTGGCCAATCAGTCAGCAAAGACTTGTCTGTTTGACACCATGGCAACAGGCTTTGAAAACAGCACTCACATACAGATGTATGGTTATGCACAAGCATGTGTGAACACATACACTCACAAATGTATACTTTCATGAATAAAGCAAGGATTATGTACACGTACATGAATATAAGCTTGAGTACCCAAGGTGTCAAACTTAGCCCGAACACACACACTCACGCACTTACTCACACACACATATGCTAACAGTTGTGATATGTTTGCAACAGCTCCCGCAGAGTGATTTTTTAATCCCTCACCTCGTGGCAACATTTTTTCAAAGCAATAACCAATTTAGCACTTCATGCCGGATCAGGCAAACTGTATCTAACTGGCTGGAGTTAGACCAGACGTTAATGTTAAATGCAATACCCCGGCAACAGGTCTTAAATACAGACCTCATTTCTGTCAGCAGGGGTCAGACCTCAGCTTGGTGCCTGTCCGGCCCGGCTGCCAGCTGGAGAGAGAAGCAGCAGCAGCAGCAGCAGAGGATGCATGGAAAGGAAAGCAACAGCCAGAACTGGGGTCACAACAAATGTACAGAGCAGGACTGTGACATCTTGCCAAGTAGAGACAGCACAGTCCAACTCTTTTCCACATGTGTAAGCCTAACTATTCCTTAGAGCCTCCGCCATCAGATGGACATGTTTATTCAAAGTGCCTAAAGGAACACTGGGGGCATTCTGTACATTTTTAAAGTAAAGTAACAGCTGAACTTGGCAGTGCCATGAGCCATTTGTTGAAGTTTATTAGGGATCTTCTAGCCCACCACATGTAGTGCTGATGCTGGCTTGTTCTTTCAAAAATACCTCGAGAATTTTTAAATGAATAAATGTTGGTTTTTCTATCATCATATAACAAGGTTTGAGTGGGAAAATGTGCCAATACCATTTTATTGACAAAACTTCAAATGCTCACATATGAATTTAAAGATATCAAACAGTAACCCCCGTTGTTTTTTCAGAGGTAAAGCCTGAGAGATGCCATATTATGTCAAAACACTATGTTCTACCATTTTCAGGCATTATATACAGTATACATATAAAGGAAATTCTATCTTTTCTGTTCTATTTATTTCGTTCTATCTATAGATTTTCACCTTGTATCTTAATAAGCAAAATGCATTTACACTACCACAGATTTGCTGTTCTTGTATAACCTGATAATAATTTTGTTTAGATTAATGTAACGTAAATGTCATAAACACCTTGTCTAAACGGTCCACAATTCTTGGTCCATATTTTCACAAAGATCTCACTTTTAATTAAAAACTTCCTCTCAGATCAGGCTCAGAGGAAACAGTTCAGACAAGTATAGGGGAAGTTGTGTTCTGAATTGAATCTCAGTGGATAATATTTTGTCCCTCAACCAGTGGAGTCCTTTCCTAGCAGTTACTTTCTGGCCGTACATTCGTATTCAGATTCCCACATGAGCCAGAGCCATGGAGTTTCTTAAGACTCTTGCATGTGAGGATCTCCTGAGTAGCCTGAAGAAGGGGCAGTTCATTCATAACCTCTTGGTGACAGGAAGATAATCAATCAGAGGTGACAATTTCCACACTCAGCTAGCATGAAGAGTAACGCACCACTCATTCACTGTAACTAATAACATTATGGTTTAATGTGGAGGAGGGACAAGGACATATAGGTATGTTTACTCTAAATATACTTAAAAAAAAGGGATCATTAACTTACATTTTGATAATTTCCATTAATAATGTTCATCAAAACATAAAGCAGTTTTCTTTAGTTTCTGTTTGTAACCGCAACAATACTTTGCCAAAGTTGGTAAAGGGTCTGTTTTAATAGAGAGGATTTCAGAGAAGGTTTGGAGGAGCTGCAACTAATTCACCAGAAACCTTGCCTTGACCTTGCCCCAACCCCACGTCCACCTCTAACCTCCAATAAAGAAGTCCTATAATGTCAAGTTAACTGTGATTAATGGCAGTACTAGGCACAAAGTCTCTTCTGTGTACAATACCCAGACCTTCGACACAGAGGTCTACTCCAGGACCCAGTACTGTACATCCATGTTGAGAAATTTTACAAGTTCTTCAGTCAGCATTTTCCAGTTATAGTAGATCTAGTCTGTAAAAGTATTTTGTGTGTCTTGAGTGTCTTGAAAAAGTACCATCATTTGTTTTCATTTTGTGATATTGATCATTCTGTGAGAGCAGCTGTCAACTTCAGAGTGTTTGATGTCTTATTTTACAGCTGAAACTCTTCATTCCTGTCCACCTTATAGGTTTATTGGCTAATGCGAGAGCTAGCTGTCGAAGTGACACCCATGGCAAGGGAGAGTTTATCATTCTGCTGACAGGCTGAATACCTTGTGCCGCGGCAACAGATAACAAATGGGCTCAAGTTGTGGCTTGAGTGTCTGTGTGTTAAAGACAAGAACAACTGGGCTGCAGCAGAAATAAATGGTCTTTACTTTTTGGCATTTGGCCATTATTCCTGGGGCACCTGAAGAACACAGAAACAATGAGATGAATGCATGCTTACCGGTCTTGTATTACTGAAATCACATGTTAAAAGGTTTAAATAAATTGATTTCACCTTTGAAAATCTTCATTGAGCTACGTGCATTATAACAATTATTATTATATATGATAACAATTATACTATTATCATTATTATTATAGTTGCAAAGATGTACTTCAAAGTTGAATTGTGTGCACCCTCTTCAGTGTAAACCCCATCAGACTCAAAGTTATATTTGTATGTTACAAACTAAATGCAAATTCTGAAATGCACATTACAGGTGGATAATGCAAAATATTCATTAATATTTGCCATTTGGGGTATTCAGCTTTTTAAGATTTTTCCTGCATGGACCATTGCTTTTTGAGACATTTGACAGAGTTTCATGAGACAAGGCTGGATTGATTTACTTTGGTTCAAATTACTCATCCTCCAGGATATAGTGTCAAAGCAGCAGGCTAATAAGCTAAGGCTGTTGATAGCGCCACACTTGCCATTCACCTTTGCCTCGTAGGTGTCAAACTGTCATTAAGAAACTCAGCAGGCTTCAGGAGGTTTACTGCAACTGTGGCACAAGATAAACAAACCAGTTTCCCTGTAAAGAAAAATCGTGGCACTTACAGAAGATGATGCACATTCTTGTAGCTGATATGTGTCAAAGCATAAACAAATGCCCCGTTCCTCTCACACTCAGGTCTCCATTTACAGCTGTTTCTGCCTATACAGTAAGTGAGATATAACCGTGAGGAAACCAGGGTGCTGTCTTAAGCCCGTGAAAATTTGCTGCAAGAGATAAATTCCAAGATGTCAGAGGAGCTGTCAGTGTGAAAGAATACACTGGTCATTACCACCTTCAGATCTATCTCGCGTGCAAACTCCCCCTCCCTTCTGAGCAGGACTCCTGCTGAGGATGAGCTGGACTTTCCCACAGTGAAATGCTGACGTGCATGCAGTCACTGGACCAAAGGTTTACTCTATTGTCCATATGAAGACTATTCTCTCATGTACCTCTAACAATGTTCTCATCTGACTTCATATGCAGAACTTTGTCCTGTTTGCTTTAATCCCGACATTGTTGGGGGTGACAGCTATTAGCAATGCTGTGGGTCAGTGCCCAAACTAATCAGACCAGAGATGCAACAAATCCTCCCGTGTTAAGATTCAAGACCTGGTGTGTTGGTGTTAGAATTTGCTAAATTAAGTTGCACTGTGATGTGTTGTATTGATTGTATGATTGATTTTATTGATGTTATTATGATTTTACATGTTTACTTTGACCACAGAGTGATTCTACAAAACCTTCTTTGGCACCAACACCTCTGCCAATGGAAACATTTTCAATTATTCAATCTATGATGTCAAAGCAGCCAACTCATCACTATGTTAAAACCTACATCGGCATGGTTCGAAAAGAACTTGCCTCAGCTGTCAGATGTCCTTATTAAGGCTGTCTAATAAGCCCAGGTTACAAGATGGTTCTGAGAAGTAAGGGATATCCGCAGAGCGGCCCACACATACAATAAGGCAGCGAGCCTTAGTGTGGATTTCATACTCAGGGCTGAGCATACTCTAAGCCTATTTTTGTTGTCCTGATCTCAGACAACCCTGGACCTCATCCAGGATGGTTAAAGTAATATCACCCCGTAATGCTGCCCCGTCCCGTCACCTCCAGTGGGACTGAGGGGCTGAAGTTCAATAGTGACGGGGAAATACCAGTTACAAGTTCCCGAAAAACCTCAATTTTCATGAGGTTTGAGGAGGAAGCATGACATTTTTGTGATGCCCTTCACTTGTCTTTGCAGGGTTGTTCAACCAGAGGAGGAATGCATTCCCCTTTTATAGACCCTTTCAACACAAGATACAAAATACTCCACACTCCCAAAGTCCTGGATACCTGATTAAGACTATGGACCAGTTCAGCTCTCGTGTTGAGGCACAAACAGTTGTGATAGGGCATTCGGTACACAAAGCAGGCCATGTTTTGTCGTTATTACGCTGGTATCCTGTGAATTTACGGCCATCGAGGCCCCTATTTTCCCCCTCTCCCGTGGAGATAAGGGGTGTTTTTCTTCTGAAAATCTGCAGGGGGTTGGGTGTAGTTAAAGGACACACTCAGCTGCTAGATTAACTCATCAACACTGCATTGCAGGGTGTCAACAGAAATGTTTCACACACAAGACCGACAAGGAATGAATACCATTTGGAGGTCACAAGTGGCCACCCCTCAGTCCTTCAGACCTTTTAAATGTTAGTGTCTACCTTTCAAGAGCAAGGATGTAACCTCTAAACCTTTCAGAGGAAAAGAGATACGTATTGGACATCACTGTCCTCATGCCAGTTTCTACTGTAGATTATGACTTGGAGTGATCAAGCTCATGATAGTTATACCAAATAAATCACTGGAGATAAATTGTTTGTTGTCATTTTGTAGCAATAAATATAAGTTATATATTTAAACCTCTGATGTTGGCCATTCACATGACATAGTATTTTATAGTCAATGAAACAGTCACTATGGCCTTCAAAATGAAATAAAACCGCTACAAACAAATACAAATAAGTTACAGCAACAAATCAGATGTCACTGCAAAGACACCATCTGATGCCTAGATTCGAATCAATCTTTAATTAAATCTATTCCTGTTATGTTCATACCAAAAATATAAACACGACGAAACAGATCACATTTTCCATGTCTTTAAATACACAACACTATGACAAGCTCAATAAACAATACTGAAAAACACCTGGAATATGAACAGTTGTTCTAGTACCAGAAACATGATTAAAATGTCTTTTAGTAGTTGCGCTCTCCTCCTTAGCTTCCTTAAAGAGCATATTTTCAGTGAACCAAAAAACAACTGACAACCGGAGCTGTGGGATCATCTTCAAAAGAAAGACGTATGTCTGTGGCATGCTGTCTTTTAGCTGCTTGAGCAATGCCATTCCTTGTAGTTTGAGTCATCTAGACTCCTAGCGTAATGGCTTCTAAATTTGGACTATGGTGCAAGTTTCAAGCAAAGTTTCAAATTTGTTGAGAAGCTTTGCTGTGAGCAGTTAAAGGTCCTGAAAAAGACAGACAAGTATTGCAGAATCTTGAACTGTGTCCCTCAGTGGTTGATTCAGACAGTGACTGGGAGCTGGCCAGGCTCCTCACCCTCTACAAGTACAGCAGATTGTGAGGCCTTTGCACTTGGCGGGCAGCAAAGCTTTGATAGCTGCTCAGGGAAAGTCATTGTTTTCCCTCTAAAGCTGCAGTGTACTAGGGTGGCATGGCTACCATGTTGTGCCTGTTTGCTTTAGATTTGAGGAAGATCAAGCCACGCGGCCTTCGTTAAGCTGTGACCCAGTGGGCGGCCGCTGCCCTCTGGAACGTGACAGATAATTTGAGTAACTCTGAGAAGTCCTTTTATATTGTTTTGTCATTGAAATGAAGATTCTGAGACGTGTAGTCAAAGAGTTTGTAGCACAGTCCAAGTCATCTCAAGAGGCTGAAATCAAAAACAATTACCATCTGAGACTAGAGTTCGCCAAACGCTATGCTATACATATCAAAGATTAAAAATAAATTAAACAATATATTATTTGTTATGATGGAGCATGGTGAAACATGGATGATTGATCTGTAGTACTCTTCTGCATATTTTGTCTTATCTTTCTAATGTTGTTGTCTTCTCATCTTGGCCAGGCCTCTCTTGAAAAAAATAAGTTTCTCTTATTGGTTGGTTGGTTCTTATTCCTGAATCATTAAAAACCAGCCAAACAATACTTGGGATCTTGACTGATCAAGATGCACAAACATAGGATGATTAGGACGGTGTTGACACAAGTGTCAACGCTCCAGAGTAAAACAAAGGTGAATCATGGGTAAAATCATCCTTAAATAATTCAAATATGATTAAGTTTTGTGCAGACATAAGTTAAGTCAACATCTAACAGATGTCCAAAATGCTCTTACTCAATATAGTGGCAACTCTGACATCAGTTCGCTCTTCACTAGAAACACAACTGAAGGGGAATCAGCACAAAGCTCAGATATTCCTGCTATTCCTTTCTGTCAATGGATGACGCCATGACAGTGTTTTCAGTGTTGGGTTCCCGGGAGCTGTTTGGTATTGGGAGGGTGTGGGAGGTTAAGGGGCGAATGGCAGCATTGGCCCTGTCAGCCCCCCTAGCTCTCCAGGTCCCAGGGGCTGGCGCCAGGCTAGCCCCGCTAGCAGCCGGGGCAAAAAATAACCCTGCTGCAGTTGTTGGGCAGGGGAGAGTGACGGGGAGAGCATGTCACACCAGGGGATCAGGTTTCAGCGGCTGTCATCAGAGAGCAGTCATTACTTCTGGGCTAATTATCTCAGGCCACGTGTAAACAAACAACCTGCCAGTGTGAAGACTACATTGTGTTCACAGCTCCAGGCTTTGGTTTTGTCCCCATCACTTGTTTGATGTTGCCATCAGTTCTGATGATGGCTAAAGTGCTTGTGTCTCAAAGGCCAGTTCAGTTTTGAGGCCGATAGACTGACACAGTAAATTGCGAGCTGAGACGAGATAAATGTTCTCCTTCCCTCTTAAACAACATCTTGTACAGAACATCTTTTTGTGATTTTTGATCCTTGAGTTGACCACACTAATTCAAATAGAAAAACTGCCAATTTAATCAAAAGTTGTTTTTTTGCATTTGGAGCTGTAACTATGATGTTCAAATTATATGTTACAGTGAGGAATATGATGGATTGTAGTTCAAAATAGTCTTTATTTGGCTCTGAAACAAATTTATGGATTTATGTGTTTTAATTTAAAAGAGTTCATATATTAGTTGAGAAATCTATAGTAGAAGTGGGTCAAAAGTCTGTACCGTTTCATTAAAAGATAACATTTTGACAGTTCTTTCCATTATTTTTCATAGAAAAAGTATAGTGGATGTTATTCTTAAATTGAGTGAATTTGTCATTTTCATGAAAACCGTCCTCAAAAATGCACCCAGTGTGGAAAATTCTTCAAACTATGTATTATATGACCTCTTACCACTTTTGTAAGTGAAATGAAATGACCCCTGAGATCAAGGGGGACTGATGTTAGACAAAAAGAAAAAAAATAGATGAGACAAATGGCCATTATATTTCAACTGTGTTTAGCTGCTATTTGTCATGATTTTATTTCATCAACTGCACTCTGACAGGATCCATGAATGCACCCTCTGACTGAAAACTCAATCCAGCTCAGCCCTGCACCCGGTCTCACATTCCCCAGCCTTCATGGCACGTTTACGGTTCAAGCTCATGTTTCTATCACACGCTTGCCATACCATACCTGTGTACTACTTCCACAGCCGGAGACCAGTTGCGTGTGACCCATGGTAAAGTTGTCTTCATCTCTTCAGGCTTGAATTCTGCCTTAAACTTTAGTTGCGATGTAATAAACATAATGATTTTGGTGGAGGAGTGAGAAGGCTTGTTATTGAAAATATTAACATTGATTCAAACTGTTACTTTTTCTAGCATTAAATAATAAATTAAGAAAAAATAAAACTGAACATTGTGCCGTGTATTAATGTTACTTTAACCTGCACGGTACAGGCTTCTTTACTAAAGGAGGATAGAAGCACCTCAACACTATGTAAGTTACATGTAACATTGTGTTCCCAACACAAATCTGTGGGGTAATCTTGTAATGCAGAAGTAAACAGTCTCCTTATAATGATAAAATCTTTGCCAAGGGAAAAAAACAACAACTTTTAAAGCCACTATTTCCAGAGTTTGTCACTTACATTACTACAAACATGGCTTTACTGGTCTCTTCTTCACTGTACGAGGTGCATGCTATGTCCATTGTCCAGGCAAACTTTTATGTCTTTCAATATGTAATGTATGATCATGGGAACAGTTTTTTAAGAGGAAAGCCACTACTGGTGCTGAGGTAAAATCTAAAATATTTTAATTCCCCTAAGGTTTGCATTGAGAACGCTGTATGACTGAAGACAAACAGACTAATGTGAGGAATGCTAAGGTCACAGGTCATTTAGCTATCAGCTAATAAAAGACATTCAATCTTTAGATCGGAGATATTTTTCATTCAAGTTCATTAATAAGTTCATGAGAAGTATAAACCTCTGTAAAATCACTTAATATCACAGATATACTCTAACAACATTTTGAATAAAAGCTGTAAAGTAAGCAGTGGATGTGGCACATAATTCACAAGTGATTTAGCCTAGCATATAGCTGATTGTCAGTGTTGCACAGTTTTGAGATATTATTCAATAAAGCATGGCGTAATGGAGATGCAAAATGACATTAAACTCCTGCTTGCATGCTGTCACTTATGTCCTTCTGGGGGTTGGTGTCAGGTATAACTGTACGTTATTAATTGCCCTCTTGTACCCACCTTTGTTTGTAGATGCTCTGACTGACCAAGAGATTGTACTCAAATATTTATATATGCCTTCAAAACCAAATTACCCCATGCCAGAGACAAAGCTAAAGACCTCATTTGCATGCTAGTGCCTTTTTGAAGGGCGTGAGTCAACAGCAAGCATTACTGCACTA